>NW_015505332.1:3179818-3183238 GCF_001515645.1 Sinocyclocheilus grahami
CCCCCCCCCCCCCCCCCATGGAAAATTGATTAAATGGCAAATACATTTCTTTGACAATTAATTTATATATTTTATAGATATTTAATATAATGTATAATATATTTATATTTAATATAATGTATAATATATTTGTATTTATTGTTAATACAATAAATACTAATATTTATATTTGTGATTTAAAGGGATTTAAAGACTTGCAAAACCGTTTAGAACTTTCCACTGTTATTGTCCAGCAAAAGTGTTTATTGAAAACATGTGACAACATGCCCTGCTATTGAGATATAATAATATAGGCTACTAGTCAACATTTGAAGCGGATCAAAACCTAAAACCAAAATGCGTTTTTGTCTTAGGACAACTTTGGTGAACTTTTTTGATCCACTTCAGATGTTGACTACTGTAGACATATTAAGATATATCAACACATAACAGTAAAAAACCCTTTTTGGTATTGATACTCTTGCTTTCTTTGTGTGTATGTTGTATGCTAAAGTCTAAAACTGTCTCTGGTGCCGATTTCTCTGGTTGCTCTTGTATTTATGCAAAAACTAATGACAATGTTTAGAAGAAACCATATTGAGTCCATGCTTCCTCGTCTCACACAGCAATAAATCATAATCACGTTTGGTTCAGGAAACCCAGCTGCCGCTGACAGGCTCAGTCAGAAAGTGTGCTCGCGTTCAGGGCCATCTAATCTTCCTGCAACAGATTTCTTTCATTTGAGGAAACATGAAGCAGCTGTAAGAGTCAGACAGAGCCTCCTCGGCCGTGAGCACAACCCGCTCAGTTATTTGTGCTTTCAGAAGATACGTTCAGATGAATCCGACTGATGCAGGGGTTTGGATGAGGCCAGAGCGAGTTCATTTGTCCAGAACAAGAGCAGATTAAACTGTAATCTGATTACTGTCTGATACAGAGAACAATCTCAGATGAATCACTGGACTTTCACAACTCTGACCTCAACATGATCTGGATTTAACATGTTTTTATATGATATATACAATAATAAAATAATAAATATTGCATTATGGTTAATTATTATGTCATTATTTATAATTCACTTATATAGTAAGTAATAATAAATAAAGAATAAATAAAAGAATACATAGTTTGTAATTGTAATTATTATATCATAATATTTATTTCTAATATAGTATTATAATATAATTATATTTATACATTAATATAATATAATCATATATTTTACCAAGCAAATTCTAGATAGATAGATATTTCTGATATAATATTTTAAATGTATTTATATTTTTTATTTACACATTTGTATTCATGTATAGTTTTACCAAGCAAATGTATTAAGTGTTGCTATATATGTAATTATTTAATTTTTTTAAATTATAAAATAATTTATTAGATATAAAATTACAAAAAATGTTTTATAATTGTTAATTATACAATAATAGTTCTAATATAATATTCAGAATTTTTTTATTGAGCAAATTCATTGTATTTCTATGTATATCTTTATTTACATACATTCATATTTTCATGAAAACATTATTTTATCAAGCAAATTCATTAAGTGTGAATAAGTCATTGGCAGGAAGGCGTGAAATCAGCGATAACATTTCTGTAATGCTGTACTGAGCGATCAGCATGCAGGGCCGGTTTAATAAAGCAGTTTGAAAGAGCTGCATAAATTTGGCACAGATATTGTTGTGCTCGATTAAGCTTGCTTCAGTGTGGTAATACACGCAGAGCCAGTGACATTTCAAAAGGATATATAAAACAGAAAACTCCTTCTAATGCGTTTATAACACCGGGCCGTCATGCATCCAGAGTCCTGCGGGACGCTGCAGAGGTCACAGCTGAGCGGAGAGGTCAAAGAGGGTCAAAGAGGGTCAAGCCTGACGCTCTTATTTACTACAGGACAATATCTTCAGCTCAAACCCGCTAGAAATCACTGGTGTTTCAGTGAAAATACCTGACATTAACATTCATCAAAAACACATCATATGTATATAATATAATGTTATGAATATGAAATAAGAATATATTATACAATATATTATAATGAAACATGGCATTTAATGACTCCATCAAATATTTATTTGTCTATTTTTCAATCTATATATTATTTTACCTGGCAAATTCTTTAAGAATTCTAAAATCAAATATATATTCATTCATATGCTTATTTAAACAATAGTCAATACATTTAGTTATTGATTTATTTACATAAAAATTCATGTAGAATTCATAATATTATTTGATATTTACATATTATATGTTTTTTAATAAATAATATTGAATAAATGAATATATATATATATATATGCACACACATACTACCGATCAAAAGTTTGGGATCAGAACGATTTTTTATGTTTTTTACAGGAGTTTCTTCTGCTCATCAAGACTGCTTTTATTTGATCAAAAATACAGGGGAAAAAATGTAATATTGTGAAATATCATTATGATGTAAAATAACGTTTTTCTATTTAAATATATATTAAAATGTAATTTATTGCTGTGATGCGCAGCTGTATTTTCAGCATCATTACTCCAGTCTTCAGTGTCACATGATCTTCAGAAATCATTCTAATATTCTGATTTATTATCAGAGCTGGAAACGGTTGTGCTGCTTAATATTGTTTTGGAGCCTGTGATACTTTTTTCAGGATTCTTTGATGAATAAAAAGTTAAAAATGTATTTAAAATAGAAATCTTTTCTAACAATATACACTACCGTTCAAAAGTTTGGGGACAGTACATTTTTATTCTTTCTTTTTTTTTAAAGAAATTAAATCTTTTATTCAGCAAGGATGTGTTAAATTAATAAGAAGTGACAGCAAAGATTGATATTGTTAGAAAAGATTTCTATTTCGAATAAATGCTTTTCTTTTTAACTTTTTATTCATCAAAGAATCCTGAAAAAAGTATCACAGTTTCCCCCAAAAAATATTTGGCAGCACAACTGTTGCCAACATTGATAATTCTAATAATAAATCAGCATATTAGAATGATTTCTGAAGGATCATGTGACACTTTATACTGGAGTAATGGCTGATGGAAATTCAGCTTTGCATCACAGAAATAAATTATATTTTAAAGGATATTAAAATAGAAACCATTATTTTATATTTTAATAACATTTTGCAAGATTACTGTTTTTTTTCTGTATTTTTGATCAAATAAATGCAGCCTTGATGAGCAGAAGAGACTTCTTTCAAATACATTACAAGTCTTACTGATCCCAAACTTTTGAACGGCAATATATATATATATAATATAAAAATATAATTGACTAATTTATTTCTATTTATTTACAATCCTTCATAAATAAATTTTGAAGAATTCCAAAATTAATTTGTATCTATATCTTTGGCATTTAATTCGATATTTTATTTACATTTATATTTGTTAATAATTATATATGTGTGTGTGTGTGTGTGTGTGTGT
>NW_015505332.1:3183248-3193279 GCF_001515645.1 Sinocyclocheilus grahami
GCAGTTTCCAAAAAAATATTTGGCAGCACAACTGTTGCCAACATTGATAATTCTAATAATAAATCAGTATATTAGAATGATTTCTGAAGGATCATGTGACACTTTATACTGGAGTAATGGCTGATGGAAATTCAGCTTTGCATCACAGAAATAAATTATATTTTAAAGGATATTAAAATAGAAACCATTATTTTATATTTTAATAACATTTTGCAAGATTACTGTTTTTTTTTCTGTATTTTTGATCAAATAAATGCAGCCTTGATGAGCAGAAGAGACTTCTTTCAAATACATTACAAGTCTTACTGATCCCAAACTTTTGAACGGCAATATATATATATATAATATAAAAATATAATTGACTAATTTATTTCTATCATTTTCTGCCTCTCGATCTTGTTATTGAGCACAAATAGCTGGTAATGCACAGACAGTGTCATGTTCACAAACCTGAGCGCCGCAGGGGTTAGCTCGTGTAAAACCAGGCATGAAAAATGCTAATTACCAATGTTAACCGTGTAGCTGGTGATTTGTGAACAACACCTGACAAGTATCGCACTCTCCCTCAATGAATGTCTCTGACTGAAGCGCCTCATTAAACTGCAGGCCGATGAGAAGAACATCATGTGTGACCTTCAGCCTGTGTTGAATCGGCATGCTTTAGTTTGAGTGTCCCTGCGCTCTCATTAGCCTTCACGTCTGCTCACCTCCATCAGCAGAGAAGATCTGCCTCACCTCTCCTCATGCCGCTCAAAACTCCTTTTTTGTCTTTGAACAATGCATGTACAGGTTTTCAAATCTAAAGCCGAACAAAGGTCTTTTTTCAGAAAGGGTTTGTTTGACAAATGTGCTTTCTTGAATATCTTTCTTTAAAATAATGACATTTGCTGTCCTATTTTATTATCTAAAGCAATCATTTTTTTTAAATGTACAAATACTTTTTGGGCCTACCGTATTGTATTATAAGTGGACACCATTACTGATCATACACTAAAATAATACTTAATATTCCTCAATATAAAAGCCCATATGGGTAAAAAAAAAGATATATATAATTTATTATAAAAAAATTTTGCAGTGTGGTTCCTTTCATCTTATTCAAGAGAGATTATGTGTCGCCATCTCGTGGCTGAATCTGGGATGTAAAACAGTGAAACAGTTCAATCTTGAGAAATGACGACTTGAGAAATGTTTCGTCTGTGCTCTTGAGTCTACATATCTTTTCATAATTCAAAGCAAACATTATAATTCACATTTAAACATTTATTTCCATATTTTAGCATGTACCTAACAGAAAGGGGCAGAGATCCTTCAAATGACCTTTATGTTTAAAGCAAGAGATAAGCTATTCTGAGACTCTCCCATTCATTATAGAGCTATGAGTTCAAGCGCAATGAATGCAGCAATGTTGAGAAGTAGTGCAAGTATTCTTATACTGGTAGTCCGATCTTTATAGTTATCTGTACAGGAACGAGTCTGACATGATAAACCCACACACTGTAACAGTTTGATTCTCAGCTCATCATAGCATCTATTAATGAACAGGCTTGAGCTCCGTTCTCTGTTCATCCATTCTTCCGCCCTGGACCTTCAGCAACAAAGAAAAGAAATCTTCATCGTCCATCGGTCCTGGAGCTGCACTGCGCTGCTCCTCCAGCCGCCCCTGGGCCTAGCCAAATAAAAATAAACACATTAATAATAATAATACTTTTTAATAATTATTATATAATAAATATAATAATAATAACATTAGGCTTTACCAATTTGGCATTACTGACCAGACATTAGTGTACTGATTATAAATGTTTTGTGATTTAAAAAAAAAAGAAGAAAAAAAAACACCTTTTAATGCTATAAATAATAATAATTAATAGTAAGAGACGTAGTAGAAGTAGTATTAAAACGTGTAATAATTTTAGAAATAAAAAACATTAACCAATTTGACATTCCTGACCATAAACTATGATAATAATCATGAACATTTTGAAAAGATTATTGTTCAAATTATTATTATTGTAATAATAATACTTTTTAATATAATGATATATAATTATAATTATTTTAGAAATCAAAAACATTAGCCTTTACCGATTTGACATTACTGACCGGAAATTATTTGATTGATTATAAACGTTTTGTGATTAAAAAAATAATATTTTTTTTATTATAATAAATTATCATTAGTAGTAGTAGTAGTAAAAGTTAACACAATCATAATAATAATAATTTTAGAAATCAAAAACATTTGCTTTTACCAATTTGACATTACTGACCATACATTAAGATATTAATCATAAACACGTTGCAATTAATAATAATAATTTTACAAATTAAAAATTTTTAATTTAAAAAACCTTTACTGATTTGACAGTACTGACCAGAATATTAATTATGGTCTTTTTGTACCTTTTGAGTTTTTAATGGCAAGAAATAAAAACAAACAAACAAATGAATTAATTCAAAACAAACAAACAGTTATTTATGTTTGGAAAAAAAAAATTCTAAAATCATGTTTACTATTTTTCTCACACAGTTTAACTGTCGTTTTGCACATATACAGCTCCCTATGTAATATATTTGGAATGGGGTTCCTCATAAGAGGATCATCATATTTGCGGACCTTGGCATCAACAGGTTTGAAAACCCCCAGTGAAAAGAAAAGAAAAGTTTCCTGACACAAAGACAAACATGCCGGTTACAGACTGGGTCACATGTGTCTATTCCAGCAGAGCCAAACAGCGCTCACTTGTGAGTTGACGATCATGTTGTAAAAGTCCTCTTTGGGTGCTTGTGTGGGAACGGTCCGGGTGACCTCTGGGATCTTGCAGCTGCTCTTCCTTTGCTTGGCTTTGGGCCGCGGAGGTGGGGCGGCAGAGGGAGCGTTCTGGAGCTCTGCTCGCTGCTCATCCAGTCGACGACCCTGAGAGGTCACCAACAAATCGAAGAACTCCTCCTTCTGCAGGGACGTCATGGAGGAGAACACCACTGTATGGAAAGACACGGTTCACGAGAGTCCTGTGTGTCGCGTTATTGTCTGTGATTTAGGTGAGGAAATGCGTTCAGATTGTGTCTCCTCACCTCTCTGGCTGTGGCGAGGTGTGCTGGGCTCTGAGTAACACCTCCTGCGGTGCTCCAGACGGAACGAGCAGCGCTGGTCATTGAGCCGCCGGCCCTCTTGTAACGCGAACAACAGCTCACACAAAGCGTCTGGGAAATCTGGAGACATCCTGTGAACCTGAGCACATTATCATATCAAATCCTTTCACCCAAAATTCAGTTCATTTGTTGTTCCAAACCTGTATGAGTTTCTGTCTTCTGCTGAACACAAAAGAAGATATATTCTGAAGAACGGTGGTAACCAAACATAGTATTCCATTGTATTTTTTGGCTTCCGCCAACTGTTTGGTTACCAATATACTTCAAAATGTATTTTCTTTCATGTTCAACAGAAGAAAGAAGCTCGTTTGAAATGACACGAGGATGAATAAATGGTGACAGAATTTTCATTTTTAGGTGAACTATCCCTTTAATTCAAAAGAGTACATCCATAAGCGACTAGATATGGCTTAATTTCCAAAAGTCAGATCGCTTAGAAAAGTAACATCGTCTCCTCAACACAATCAGTTCCTGAAGGATCAAATCAAGGCCCTTTTCTTGATGAATATAATTTTTCACGCATACATGTTTACATAAGAATATTACATATATATATTAGAAATATTAGAATAAAGCAATAAGCCCCAAGAAGCTGTGGTTTACAGTGAATTTATAACAGCTAAGGGGCGTTGTTAGGTACGACACGAGTGCCTAAAACCCCCTTAGCTGTTATAAATTCACTGTAAACCACGGCTTCACGGGGCTTATTGCTTTTATAAAATGGTTATTCCATATACGTAGTAAGGTTTCGCAAAATAAAAGAGAGCAAATAAAGTGTGATGATATTAATAAAAACAGTATTCTTCCACCAAACAATGTAGTTCCTCAGAATCGGTTGTGGTTGCAACACACAGAAGTAAACAAAGGTGTATATTTCTAGAGTAATTTACAACAGCTTCGAACGTGGCTCAACCAATCAGAATCAAGGACCGGAACTATCTGTTTTATAATATTAGAAATATTACAGAAGTTGCGAACACTTTATAACGTTGGCTTTAAATTCTTAATGAATAATGGGATGTGTCAGTTTGCACATTTCTGGACTAAACTTTTGTAAATTCCTTTTAAAAGAAAATAATCCCATGTAATACCATGACAACTAAAGTAACAATCAGTGTCATTATGTGAAGCTTTTTAAATAATATTAGTCCATGTCTGTTAGCTTTGAGGCTCATTTACAGTACTGGTCAAACGCAGTACTGGTTTTTTTATTATTTATTATTATTATTATTACATTAATACTTTTATTCAGCAAGGGTGCATTAAAATAAAAAAAAAAAAGTGACAATAAAGGCATGTATAATGTTACATAAAATGTCTATTTTAAATAAATGCTGTCCTTTTGAACTTTCTATTCATCAAATAATCCTATAAAAAATGTATCAGTGTTTCCACCAGAATATGATGCAGCACAACAGTTTTCAACATTGATAACAATCAGAAATGTTTCTTAAAGCAGCAAATCAGTATATTAGAATGATTTCTGAAGATCATGTGACGCTGAAGACTGGAGTAATGATGCTGAAAATTCAGCTTTGATCACAGGAATAAATCATATTTTAAAACATATACAGACAGAAAACAGTTATAGCTAAAATAATATTTCACAACATTACAGTTTTTACTTTATAAAAACATTAAACTCCAACACCAAACTTCTGGAAAGTCGTGTATATGCTAATATAATAAATAGTGAAATATTGATTTATTATAATAAATTATTATAATATAATTTATTATAACACAATTATTCAAATTTCTAGAATTAAAATTCCCTAGCTCAATAGGAAATACATCAACGCAGGGGAAAAAAAAACCGGCACTTGTCAAGCCATTTCATGGTGTCTTCACAATGCAATTAGACACACTATTAAATTTGGCATAATTATTAACCGTTACCGTTAGTTTTGCATCGTCAGGGCTGAGTCTGTCTTTGGGCCGCAGTTTTACTTCTCCTTGAGTGCTTGGTTTGTCTCGAGTCTCTGCTTGTAGCATCTTCTCTGGTCCCACTGATGATCCCTTGTCCGTTTTCGCAATATTTTCACGCCCCGCGTGATCTTCCACCTTCTCTTCTAGTTGACTTTCCAGAGTTACATTCCTCTCCTCACCTATTTCTGCCTGCATTGCTTCGCTTTCACCTTTTCCTATTTGGACATTGTTGTGATCATGTGAACTTCCCTCTGTGGCTTCTGTAATGTCATCCTTTGTGTTTTCTTCAGCTGTCCTAACTCTCAGTACGGTCCTTCCTCTCTCTATGTTGTTTATCACATCCGAAGGTTCATCCCCCTCTTCGAGGATGAGAAGAGGGTCCAACTGTTTGTCCACCGAGGTTTCAACTTTGACCTCGGAGCAGTTCATCGTAGCTTCTGCTGAGCCCTCAGTGGAAGAAAATACGAGAGCCTATAAAAAGAATGAAGTTAGAGATCCCTCATTTCTATGTATTGAACAAGTCGAGACACTGAACAGGCATGCATGTAATCAGCAGCATATATATCTAAAGTATGCTTATCATTTACAATGCCACTTTTTTATCTAGCGTAGTCTGTAGTAGAACGTGACATATGACAACTAATCTTAGATCAGACGTTTTCAGCGCACAACATAGGCTAGTTACTATAATATAGTTATAACATGTAACTGTACTTATTTTGATTTAGATAGTGGGTGACATTTTACGGCCCTGCTTACCTTCTCAATCTTAGACGAGTTAAAATGAGGTCCTCTCAGCGGAATGTCAAGTAAAGCCCACATGCATCTCACCTCCGTGTACGAACATGCATTAACTCCCACATATCTCGGCTAAACTTTGAGTGTTTCTCACAAACGAATCTGAAAAGAGCTTAAAGCTGACACGATGCATCGACAACTTCACTGCTTCACAGTCTGCTTGCTCTGTCTCTTCCTGTTCCTCTCTTATGGCCCTGATCCACCCCTATTTATCTGGCCCGTTTCAGTTTATCTAGTGGAATAGGTTTATGTATAGAAATGCTCTGTAGAAGTGCATGATACAATCTGCTCCGTTTAAACCCCCTTTTATTCAAATGCTAAGCTATTTTATAATCGTACGTATGGGAAATGTGTGCTGACGCTCAACAGCTTTGAAAGTCTTGCATGTTGAAACTGGCGGCCTGTTTGTTCAACACAGTCTGTGGTTTTGCAGATTTCCTGTTGACTACCAGCAAAACGAGAAGTTCGACTTGGTGATAGAGAACAAGACTTGAGCATAGAGGAGAAGACAATTAAGCGACTAGAAGTGAAAATAAGATAATTGACATTCACGTTCCATTTAGCACCAAGAAACATGTCCTGTTTCTCCCGCTGTTGATTATACTGCAGACCTAAAGCCTCCAGGCCGTGACATGATGACATGTAAACTATGCCCTTGCAGAGAGGAATTTTGTATATGTTGAGCAACTCAGTGCATGCAAGAATATCACATTTCATAATTCAGAAGTAAAACTGTGCCTTAATAAAAGAGTGAATATCATGAAAATGGTCAAGAACATGACCAGAGTTCCCATTTCACCCTTAAAACAAACAAACAAATAAATTAATGAATAAATAAGAAAATGAATAAACTTATTTCAAGAGGATTATTTTATATTATCTTAAGCCAGTTTCTACCATTCCCATCTAAATCATCTGGATGTTGTACTTTTTTGAATACATTTTTAATTCCACTTATAATTCATATCATATCATTACTCTAATATTTTTTTCTTCTTCTTTAAATTGGCATACATTAAAGCATGATCACATTTACTTTTAATCTATTTCGGTATTTTTTCCCTTTAGATTTCAGAATGAAATGCAAACTGAACACGTTCCTGACATGTTTTGGGAGATTTATTCACAAAGACCCTGAAGTTCTCCATATTTGTGCATTTAGGCTACATTTTCCTGGAAGCATAAATCCACGTTTCATGGACTTGGTTAGATGAGGTTTCATTTAATTTCACCTCTGTGTGTTTTCATACTGTTTTTGACCCATGCAACAGACTGCGTGATCACAATGTACTCATATCTTGACTTTTGCATTCGCAGAATGTCTATTTCCATGCAAGGGCACGTTTTTTATGTGCCAATCGCTAGGGGACTCCAGCGTGGTGATGCATGGACACACACACACACACACACACACACTCATCTAGATAAATGTACTGCTCAGGATAAGCCGCGGTCTCGGGTTGAACGTCCACCCTGGAATGCATCCCCTTAACCCGGTGCACCCGCCTTCTCGACACCGCCCCGAAGGAGACCCCGCGGGCCTCGAAGGCACCGAAAATGGACACGACAGCCGCCGAGACATTGGCGATATCCTGCAACAGATCATGACGATTACCGACCAAAGTTTAGACGAAGCGCAATCAAAGTGAGTTATTTAAAAGTATTTCTTTGAAAACTTACAAGTGTAGCATTGAGCCAACGGTCGCGTGAGACAAGGGTATGCTAAAACATATTATAATCCAGTATCTAACCTTTTTAATTACATTATTTCGCCTTTAATACTTTTTTATTTGATTTAACACGATCTAAAATATAAAAAGTTATTACTGTTAAAAAAAGTTATTAGAATGTGTGCTGAAGTTCACGGGCTTAGCTTAGCTGCTATTGTTTACGTTTTTCTTGACTTCAAACAAACTCTTTTTGCAATATATACGTAGCAAAATAAGGATTCGCTATTAGGTATACATAAATCTATTTATTTGTATTTATCTTATTACAGGAGTAACTTTATTTTTATTCATTTGACCAAAAACACAAATCATGCTGAAGTCTAATATGTCAGGAGAATCGAAATAGGTATTGAGTATTTAATACGTTAAAACAATCGCATTTATATCAAATGTGAGGTGGTGAAATATTTTATGTTCACTAGCAACGCGATTTCAGCCTTTGACGTTATATATTTAACGCGAGTCTTACTGTCACGGTCTGTGTTGGGGAAAGTTACTTTTAAAAGTAATGAGTTACTTTTTATGGAACGTTATGCGTTACGTTACTTTCGCGTTACTTTTTAAATATGAGCAGGGCTTGATTGTTTTTAATATAAGAAGTTCTATTTATAGCAAATATAAAAGCCCTTTCACACCAAAAAGTGTAATGAATAAACGTCAGGCTGGAGGAAAAGTAAATTCACGTCTGTACAGTAGAACACAGGAGAAGAAACACTCTTCAGCAATAAAAAAACAAAAAAGCACAATTGTTAGTTTATCTAAAGTCATTTTTGCTTAGTATGGTTGAACTGGATCATCAAAGGTCAGCAGCAAAGACATTAGTTAATAAAATGGGATTAGATACATTTGTGTTATTTAACATATTTAATTATTGCAGGTTTGCGTCATATTCTGAGTTTGCATTTCACTGTTTTAATTCATTTTGATGAATACTAAATCAGTTTTTTGTGAGTGGGATGAATTAATGCACATTCACATTTAGTCTAGAACTACAGTAACATCATGTTCACACAGCGCACACAATTCCTCTGCACTTCCGATTTCTCCCAATATGGGGACAGGAGAGCTGTCAGTCAATAACGGGGAAAACAAAGTAACTGGCGTTACTTTTTTGAAAAAGTTACTCAGATATTTTCTTGTAAATTAAAAAAGTAATGCGTTACTTTACTAGTCACTTGAAAAAAGTAATCTGATTACGTAACTCGCGTTACTTGTAATGCGTTACCCCCAACACTGCCCACGGTTACATCGGTGGCATGCTAATGTTAGCTAACTTGACTTTTGTTTGTTATTTTGTGACAGAAAACACGCTTTAAACTGTCATCAGATGAAACCGGCTTTATTCAGCGTCCTGTGCGAAATTAAAGAGAAAACTGGTGAGTAGCTGGCATGCATTTTGTTTTAGAAGTGGTAAATATCATAACTGCAACTTTATAATTGGTTTAAAAGTTGGCATAGGATTCGGCACAGCCGCCATGTTCTGCAAGAACAAAGCCAGAGAGTGTACTCTGTACCAGTGTTGCCAACTCATTTTCAAGGGAAGTTGCTAAAGGAAGTGAACTTTATAATTGGTTTAAAAGTTGGCATAGGATTCGGCACAGCCGCCATGTTCTGCAAGAACAAAGCCAGAGAGTGTTGCCAACTCATTTTCAAGGGAAGTTGCTAAAGGAAGTGCGATTTGTTGCTAAATGACGTTGTGATGTCATTGTGTGATGACGTCATCACGACGCAAAATTGTGTCACTACATTAAAAAAAATATATATTTTTATGTGTTAATTTAGATTTGTTCGTAAAATAATATAAATGCATAATATAATGTTAAAATATAAATAACCATTTTTATTCGGTGGCATGCTAATGTTAGCTAACTTGACTTTTGTTTGTTATTTTGTGACAGAAAACACGCTTTAAACTGTCATCAGATGAAACCGGCTTTATTCAGCGTCCTGTGCGAAATTAAAGAGAAAACTGGTGAGTAGCTGGCATGCATTTTGTTTTAGAAGTGGTAAATATCATAACTGCAACTTTATAATTGGTTTAAAAGTTGGCATAGGATTCGGCACAGCCGCCATGTTCTGCAAGAACAAAGCCAGAGAGTGTACTCTGTACCAGTGTTGCCAACTCATTTTCAAGGGAAGTTGCTAAAGGAAGTGCGATTTGTTGCTAAATGACGTTGTGATGTCATTGCGTGATGACGTCATCACGACGCAAAATTGTGTCACTACATTAAAAAATATATATATTTTTATGTGTTAATTTAGATTTGTTCGTAAAATAATATAAATGCATAATATAATGTTAAAATATAAATAACCATTTTTATATACAACATTGAATTATTGAACACTTACACATTTTTGAACGATTACAAGTTTTTTTATTAGCTAGTGAACTAGTAAAACTACACATTCTGAACA
>NW_015505332.1:3193423-3215190 GCF_001515645.1 Sinocyclocheilus grahami
GAAAATTATTAGTACCTTTTCCATTTTTCTAGATATTTTTCTTACAGTGTACTAACTGATCAACAATCACAGGTACAAGCTACTAATGAGGTGTATCATAAATGAACAATTATTAAATTATTATTATCAAAATGAACAATTGCAAATAGCAGTAACTTAATTCAGGTGATGTGTGTACTGCTAGGCATCTTTGGTTTCCTCTTTTTGTGTAATTTAGATGGAAAATGTGTGCCTTTTTATTGTTTGAGACACTTATCAAAAGTTGCTAAAAGTAGCCAAATCAAATTTAAAAATAGCTACATTTGTTGCTAGGTGCTTTTGGAAGAAAAAGTTGCTAGGGTAGTCTGAAAAGTTGCTAAATTTAGCAACAAAATTGCTAAGTTGGCAACACTGCACTGTACACAATCATTTTAACGTTTTTTTTTCTTAATATTCATTTATATTTTATTCTAGTTCATAAATATATTCCTAAACCCTGTCGTTTGCATGCATTTTTGCATGGTTTGAATATTAAAACAGCACTTTTTACTCAACAATAGCATAATGATTATGGGTTTGACCAGGTTTGCAGCTTTTAAAAATTGAAGTTGCTCTCAAATAATAGCCATCTTATACCAAAAAGCAGTCTCAGACCGTGTTATTTGCTTGTTATTCTAAATTATTTGCATTTACTACTACTTGTTTCAGTTTTTATAACTATTTCTTACTATGTGTAAGTAAGTTGTTGATTTTTAGCATGTGTGTTTGGCAGTGTTATTTTTTAGGATTACTGAAACTACTGTCATTTGATTTATATTATTTGTATTTGTTATTTATTTTAATTATAGTTACATTATGTCTGAATTTATTATGTCTGTATAAGTTTTTAGTTTTATTTAATTTGAGTTATTTTAATACTTCAACAAACTAAATGGAAATGAAATAATATATATATTGAATTTATTAATGTGTATGTACACATACAGTATATATTTATGTGTGTGTGGTTGTACATACACATATGTAGTTGGTTTTTTGGTGTTAGAATCATTATACCTTTTGTTCTTTACTATTTTGAATTGTTTTTAGCTTTATTTTTTTGTTTTTCATTTAAATGTTGTTTTTAAATTTTGTTGTATGTCATTTTTATTTAATCTCTTTATTTTTAAAATGTGTATAGGTAGTGTTTATAAAGTTTTAGCTTTTAGTTAGTTTTGGATCTCTTCATTTTTTTTTTTTTACCAGTATGGTATATGTATGATGATTATGAGTTAGTATTTGCATGCATTACATTTTTTAAAATAGCACAATTAGCACACCATTAACAAATGGTTTCTGGTTTGTCTGAAGACCACATTTGCAGTTCCTGAATACCAAATGAACATTTTTCTCAGCACTATTTTAGCAATATTATCTCAAACCCTATCTTTTTGCACGTGATACCTAATTTGCATGCATTAGGATATCAGTACAACAATAAAGTCGTAATTGGCTTGTATGAGAAGCTAAATAACCGTCCAGTATATTAACACAAACCTTTTTATATGCATGCAGCATCCTATTATTTGCATGCAAGAATTGCTCTATTAATAATTGCGCAATGTCTTTAGTTTGTATGAAGACTAAGTTTAGAAAGTCCCATAAGAGGACTGAAATGTTTACTGTGATGGTTAGTAATTAAATGGCGTTGTGCCCTAATGGAGTCTTTTAATTTCTGTGGTTTGGCACGCTCCCTTACAGCCCGTGGTATTGCATGCTGTGTGCCATTAATCATACAGTACTGCCCTGCACTGTTCACTGTTTATTGCACAGTGCTGTATTGAAACATTTTGTAAAGTAAATAAATAAAAATAAAATCTCTCCTAATCAGACTATGTATAATAGAATAAAGCAGTACTTCGGGTGGGTGCAATGTTAAGCAGTGATGACACAGGAACTGTCGAAATGAGTCATCCTGCTTAATGTTTTGCCCTTGACTGAAGCACTTAACCTTGTGCTGCTCCAGGGAATAAATTAAAATGAATTCAAATTCATATTTATCTTGTAGGTCATTGACTGCCTTTACAGTATCAAACATAATGGATTGTAATATTTCTACTCCTCTGAGAATATTGATATAGCGTTGACACCCTTGAAAAGGGTTTTAAATAAGTTAACCCAAATTTTGTTTGAATAAATATGGGTCTTGAATATCTTATTTCTCTTGAATAACTCAGAAGTAGTTTTCAGCATGAACATTGACAAATAATTTGGTACTGCCTTCATAAGTCGCTTTGTATAAAAGCGTCTGCTAAATGACTAAATGTAAATGTAAATAAACAGTTATTACAGTACAATTTGTGAAATTATGTTTTTGTTATATTTATTAATGTGTTTTATTGTTATGCATACTATTCATAAGCAAAATTTCTTACAGTTGAAGTACTAATACCAGTGTTGTACAATTAGGCCATCTGCATTATTAAATGTAAACATAATATGGTGAATATTAAAGGGGTAATTTTAAATTTTTTAATCATGGTACATGACTAGAGGAAAAGGGCTGTAATGAAAAAACTTCATTACCCATAATGCACTGGGTTCGATCAGACTATCCATTAATCAGGGATACAAAAATGTGAAAGTACAATCTGTAGTTTTCATAAAAGTTGTAAAACTTGTAATACGGCAGAGCTTTGCTGACAAATAAATAGTGTTTTATTTTTATTTTTTTGGTGCAGGCAACACATAAAAACTATACACAATGTTTGTTTACTTATACTACCGACATTGTAACAATACAAAGCTGCTTGAAAATCAGTGAATGGATGAATCCTTTAATGGATTAATTTCTTATTTGCAGGTCTTTCCATGAGAAATGCTCAGGAGGAGGAGCCTCCAGACCCACAGCTCGTGCGATTGGACAACATGCTGCTGGCCGAAGGTGTGGCCGGTCCAGAGAAGGGGGGCGGAGCCGCCGCCGCGGTCTCTGCCGCGACCAGCTCTGGCGGGATGTCACCTGACAGCTCACTGGAGCACTCCGACTATAAAAGCAAGTTGAGCCAAATTCGGAACATTTACCACACAGAGATGGAAAAATACGAACAGGTACATATCGCTGCCATTGTGCTGGGAAGCCACGCCCACAGCAAAATCTCATTGGTCATTTTTTTCACGTAAAAAAGTCAAAGTAAAAATAAAAAGTTTAATGAGTTAAAAAGAAATGAACCAATCAACCAGCTGCGAGGCGAATCTAGTTTTTCATCAGGAATTCCGATTAAAAAATTCGTTGAATCAACGAAAGCGTATTCCAATGATTAATAGTCTCTTAGTTCACAGTAGGTCTCACTTTAATGGTTCGTAAGTTATTGTTCAAAATCAGTTGTTCTATGGAGAAAATGAATGAGATTCTTACTTCTGGAACCTGACTGTTGCACTCTATTGAGCTTGAAATACATCTTGATCTGTTGTTTGCACAGCATTTTTCTTTGAGTGAGGACAAAAATGTATGTCTAACATAGGAAGACACAGGTTCTGAGTGTCCTCAGACAGAAAGGAACTGCTTTCTAACCTCGTTGCTGTTTCCAGGCCTGCAGTGAGTTCACTACCCATGTTATGAACCTGCTGAGGGAGCAGTCTCGCACCCGGCCCGTGTCTCCGCGTGAGATCGAGCGCATGGTGGCCATCATCCACCGCAAGTTCAGCTCCATTCAGACGCAGCTCAAACAGAGTACCTGTGAAGCGGTCATGATACTGCGCTCACGCTTTCTGGATGCCAGGTGGGATTAAAACGCGTTTTGTGATATTACATCTTTGCTTTAGTGCACTAGTGCATAATTGTTTATGCAATTTATGAAATTATATTTGAGTTAATTTAGACGTAATGCACGTTTTTATAGAGTTACTTCCTTGCGTTGACAATTTAAATGCGCTGCATTATTTTGCTCATTGCGCCCTCCTGTGGCCTCGGGAGACAATTAGACCTATACAATAAAGACCTATTTAATCTGCATATAAAACATTAGAAATTAGATATTTGTTTAATTTTTATTGTGTTTAATTGTTAAAACAAAAAATATTTGTTGTCTGTCTCAATAAATTGTGTCAATTATAAATACAGTGGTTAAATTTACAAAAAAAAATTCTATTGTTCTATAGGTTATAAAAAGTCAATAATTATCGATACCGAACGATATGAAACATTATATTGTTGATAAAGTTTTTAGCTATATCGCCCAGCCCTAGTTCATGCTTAAAACAAGAACAAATATATGTCAATTTTCCTTTGAATTAGATAGATTTTACTGAGCCCATTGGCAGATATTTGTTCGTGTTTTAGTCATAAACTCACTTAATTTTGATCAGTTTCACAGAAAACAAGACTCCTTATGTTATGTCGTTTTTCTTCTCAAGTAAATGTATCTTGATTTAAAAATCTCTAGACATTTGCACTTGAAAACAAGACAAAAATACTGGGGGAAAAGAGCATTTTTTTGCAGCCTGATCTGAAAGTACAGTATTCTATTTCCATATTCTAATCCTTAACATTTTTCATTTTTGATAAACGAATTAAAAAGAGATCAGTTGGGGTTGTATTTTCACATTTTGAAGCGGTGCTAATACAACATATTGACAGAACGTACATATTGTGTTCCCTTCAATTTATTCCTTAATTTTTCTTTCCTTGGTCTTAAAAGGGTCTTTAAAAAGTCTTAAATTTACTTTCATAACACCTGCAGAAACCCTGTTTGTTCTTCATGCAGAAGCTGATTGCAAATTTTATTTTTGACTATGACATTTTCTTGCTTTGTCAGGCGTAAACGGCGTAATTTTAGTAAACAGGCCACAGAGGTCCTGAACGAGTATTTCTACTCGCATCTCTCGAACCCTTACCCGAGCGAGGAGGCCAAAGAAGAGCTGGCCAAGCAGTGCAGTATCACTATGTCTCAGGTGTGAGCTCCTCTATCAGATCTATTTTCTCTATCTAATAGGCTTGTTTTCTTTTGATCATTTGAAAGGAGCCTGGCTCTCAGTCCACTAAGGGAGCGTCCGGTCCTCAGAGACGGATCAGTTTCATTTTGGCTCTGAAATCATGACAGGTGTCCAACTGGTTTGGCAACAAGAGGATTCGCTATAAGAAGAACATTGGGAAGTTCCAGGAAGAGGCCAATCTGTATGCCATGAAGACGGCCTTAGGGGCGACACAGAGCGAGGAATCACCCCACACTCCAAACTCCACTGGTTAGTTCAAGTCTTTAGCTCTAACAGGGCATTTTCACACTAGTTTTGGAGATTTGAAATAGTCATGAGCGGTATATATAATACATATTAAGAAACGGCAACATTTACCTACATATAGTTTGCTGCAGCGGAGATAATGCAAACAAATCTCTTGAATCAGAGATCTGAATTGAATCATTGAATTTGATTCACGGAGGTGAAGCGGTCAAATCAAATGAAACCAGTATTGTGCAAAAACGATTTCAGGGATAAAGTGATTAAATATGTTTGAAAGCAATAACTATATATTTAGATGTTTAACAATATAATACAATGTTATAAATATATTACTGTTCAAAAGTTTAGGGTCTGTACATAATTGTAAATTTGTAAATCTCTAATGCTTACCAAAGCTGAATTTATGTGATCAAAAATACTGAAAACATTATGAAATATTATTACAATTTAAAAGAACTGTTTTCTATTTGAATATATTTTAAAATGTAATTTATTCCTGTGATGCAAAGCTGAATTTTCAGCATCATTACTCCAGTCTTCAGTGTCACATGATCCTTCAGATTTGTTCAGATAGTTTTTTCAGGGGTGAGTCTAGAGCATTTTAAATGGGGTGGCCAGGCTGGGGCACTGCCTCAAAATAGGGTTATAAACGAGGCATTTGTTGCATCCAGTGGGGACATAATTACGGATTATAATGACTTATACTGTCTTTTTACGCGTTGCATCACGCCGCGTAAACATAAAACCATGTCTGCATTTGTGATCGGAGAAATGACAAACAACAAGCGCTACTCTACACTGCTCAAAACTCGCGTTTGAATCGTCAGTGGCAAATTCTTTAAATATAAAAACCATACTTACAGTCTGTGAGTCAGAACAGCATTGTAGTCTACTCTCCCAGGATCAGGAAACAGTCCTCCATAAAATGCGCAGCACTCATCTGAATATTTGGGTTGTAGTGTTCTGGAGCAGTGTTGTAAATACAACTTAACCACTGATTTCTAGTCGTGTCCTCTTTTGGAAGACCAAACAAAGGAGTTTCGCTTTCACAACGAAACACAGCGTCTTCACGACATGGCGGCGGCAACAATACTACAGCGAGAATAAAAGTTACGCCTTCTTTCTTTGCGTGAACATCTGGGCGGCGTTATGCAAATCTTCCCACATCGTGACGTAGACATGTGGGGGCGTGTTAGAACGAGCCGTTTTAGGTAGGCGTGGTTGACTCTTAACTTTTATAAAGAATATCTCTTTGGATTTTGCAACTTTACAGATCTTCTGTATGCACCAAGAGCTTGTAACACTCCAAAGAGAAAGGAAAACTTGAAATCACATCATATGACCCCTTTAATTTATGCAATGGTGAAAACAATTGCAAAATAGGCCTACATGGGGGTGGGGGATGCGAAAAACCGTGTTTGGTGTTCGGTAGTCGACCTTCGGCCCAGTGTTTCATTTTGTTTGGCTTCGGCCAAGAATTTTCATTTCGGTGCATCCCTAAACTCTTTATATCTCTCAGAAAGATACAGCGCCGAGTTCAAACAGAAGATACTAGAAATGAATGAACATACCATTTCGTAACATTTGAATTTTCCGGTGTAATGCAATCTCATGCAGAATACAGCGCAGTGAAGTGAGCGAGTTTGTTCTCATTAATAATGCGGCCCGAGCCGCTAATAATGAACCGTCGCTCCGAGACCGTTATTGCGACTTTGTGCGACCCACAGTTTGAAAACTCCTGCTCTAGTAAAAGGCATGGTAGTAATGTGTTACAAAGTTTTTCATATATGACTGAGTCTCGTACCTCTCATTCTTCCAGGCTCAGGATCGTTCTCGCTGTCAGGGTCAGCCGACTGCTTCCTAGGAGTTCCTCCAATGGACGGAGAGCAGCCTCCCTATCACATGGGGGCTCAGGTATGACTCGGTCAGCATTCCTGCGGCCCGCTGCATGTCATCATCTCTGTGCATGAGTTTGGATCTCAGTGGTGAATGATGTGCTTTTGTGTGTTGTTTGTTTGCCGTGCAGCTCTGCCTAAATGTCCTTTTCCTCTCTCTCTCTGTTAGGACGCTCAATCTCGCTTCTCAGAAAGACTCTATAGTACCAGAGAGAGGAGCTCATCACATGCATGCTTGTGTTTGCCGTCTATTAGTCTCGCTTTTTAAATGACTTTCGCTGAGATCTTTACTCAGTTATGCTTGTTTTGCAAGGATTCACATGCTCTGCTGATTATAATTAAGGCCTATTCATATCAAGAGCGATGTGTGAAGTGGCACATGAATTTTTTATGAGAAACATTCACACAAGGTGAATTGCACATATGTGGTCTTACATACAAAATATAACCTATCTAAGCTCTTTGAGTGAAAGTGTTCAGAAAAATACTGTTTAAATGAAATTAAAACTTTAAATCTGCTAATACAAATTTCACATAAAATAAGATAGTGGTCTATTATTAGTATTAAATATAGTAAATAAGGTGCTGTGTAAATGTTTAAAATAATTATATTTATTATCTAATAATACAGATTTCACTTCAATTAAGTGCGAGATATGATATTAATAAATAGTAATAAATAAATAAAAAAATTAAAAGTACTGTATAAATGTTTAAATTATTATTATAAAATGTGTATTGTTGTTAAAAATGTAAATTATCCCAATTCATATTATTATTAGATTTCACTTGCTTTAAATAAGTGTAAAATAGCAATATATTGGTATAATGATATTGGTAGTAAAAATATTTGTAATAAAAATATAGTGTGGAATAAATGTTGAAATGATAGTTTTTTTTTGTATATTTATAGTATATTTCACTTGCATTAAACAGGAATATATCTTGATAGAATGATAATAGTGTTCTTTTGTTAGCAATAAAAAAAATTATCATTTTACAAAATAGCTTTTGTTTATTAAAAAAAGAAAGCATTGCATTTACAATATGGCTTCTGCAGTGAAATCACTAAAAATATGTCAATATAAAAGGTGAATGCTTCTGCGTTACTTTTAAAGGGGTCATATGATGCTTTTTTTAAAGATCATTAGTTTGTGTATTTGGTGTAACAGAATATGTTGACATGCTTTAATGTTCAAAAAACACATTATTTTTCAAATACTGTACATTATTGTAGGTCCTCTATGCCCCGCCTCTCTCAAACGCTTAGTTTTCTACAAAGTCCCTCCTTCCGACAAGCGCAGTCTGCTCTGATTGGCCAGCTGACCCAGTGCATTGTGATTGGCCGAACACTGCAAGCACTCGTCAGAAATGTAACGCCCCTTACCATAATCGCGAGCTTCATCTTTCAAAATAAGTGTAAAGACAGTAAATAATGTAATTAGTTTTACCATCAGTTCAAGCCTGAAAGGGGAACAGAGTCGCGTGCCAGACACAGTGATGAAGCTGGTATGTGTTTGCAGTACACAAGCCACGGTTAAGACAGCTGACTCCACTGTGATGTGACCCTATCTATCTCTCTCTCACACACACACATTTGAACATTCAATAGCAAATACTTAAACTAATAACAAAACAGAAGCACCAGATTATCATAGCAAAGTCAGAATGACCTCCTCTCCTAGGTTCACGAAACGGTCGTCCATAAAATACATTGCTGTTCTGTTGTAAGTAATCTTAAAGATTCCTAAATGCATCTACTTTCGGAAGGCCAAATAAAGTGCTTTTGCTTTCGTCTAGAAACACACAGCGTCTCCCTGACATGCTGCTTCAACACTAACTGCGGTTACTGAAACCACGCCTTCTTTCTTTGCGTGCACATTTGGGCGGCATTATGCAAATATTTCCACATAGTGAGGTAGATATGTGGGGGCGTGTTAGAACGAGCCGTTTTAGGGAGGCGTGGCAGAGTCTTAACTTTGATAAAGAATATCTCTTTGGTTTTGAGACTTTAGTCTTTGCAACTTCAGGGATCTTATCTATGCACAATCAGCTTGTAACACTCCAAAGAGAAAGGAAAAATGTAAATTGCATCAGACCCCTTTAAGTACAATGTGAACAACATGGCAAAATCCACTACAAACAGCAAAATGTGAAAATGTTCTCCCTCATGTTGATCCAAACTATAACTTTAAGCCAGATCGTTGTAAATAACATCTTCAGCATAATACGATTTTTTTTCACTCACTGTGAATAGGCCTTAAATTCTGTCGTGTATGCTAGTATTTTGTTTAGAGATTTCTGTATAGGACGACTTGTGTTTTTCTGGTTTTAACAGCAGTTTTCTTTGTCTGCAGACTAATGGTAGCTGGCAGGAGCAGAACACGCCACCCTCCGCCGCTTCACCCGGCAGCGATCACTCCGACAACTCGGACTGATGAGCTCCTTCCGCTGGCGTCCCGCTCCGATACCGGAGGACACACCAAATGACGAAAGAATGATGGTCACTCTTCTACCCAAATGCAGTTTTAGTTTTGTTTTTAAGAAGCTCATTATCAGACTTGACATGAAACACGAGCAGAGATTTTCCGTCTAAACCATTCATAAAGCTGTTCTAATGACAATTGTCGTATTCCATTCAATACGGTAATTTACCTAAGAATGGGTCTCATTCATGAAGCATGATGTAAATTGTTTGTAAAATCTTAATTTTTTTTGCATTCAGTTCACGCCACCCTCCGCCACTTCACCCGGCAGCGATCACTCCGACAACTCGGACTGATGAGCTCCTTCCGCTGGCGTCCCGCTCCGATACCGGAGGACACACCAAATGACGAAAGAATGATGGTCACTCTTCTACCCAAATGCAGTTTTAGTTTTGTTTTTAAGAAGCTCATTATCAGACTTGACATGAAACACGAGCAGAGATTTTCCGTCTAAACCGTTCATAAAGCTGTTCTAATGACAATTGTCGTATTCCATTCAATACGGTAATTTACCTAAGAATGGGTCTCATTCATGAAGCATGATGTAAATTGTTTGTAAAATCTTAATTTTTTTTGCATTCAGTGTGCGAGCAGAACAGATTTCTGACAAAATGTCACACACATATATATACATACATATATACAGTATATATATATATACAGTATATATATATATATACTGTATATATATTTATATTTATATGTGTGTGTGTGTAAAACTAATTTACATACAATTTTGTTACAGTTTATGCATATGCATACATATGTGCATGTGTGAGAATGTGTGTGTGTGTATGTATATGTATTTATATATATATATATGTATATGTATATGGATATACATATATATATATATATATACACACACACACACACACATACACATATATATGGTGTTAGTAAAAGAAATGCTAGCTAAGATGCTAATTTACATAAAAAAAGTTTTAGTTTTGCAAACAATTTATGCATTTGTTGAGTCGTTTGTTTCATGAATAAGGCCCTTTTCTCCATTTGGATGAATGAGTGTGTTTGTGTGAGAGAAGAGTTGGATGAGTTCATGGCGTTTAGTTGCCGTCATGTATTTTATTTTAGTTTTATTTTCACTTTTCCACTACATTACAACTTCCACTGTTTCTTACTGCAATATCTGGGTGTTGAAAGAGGAACCTTTTAAACTGCATTAAGACTGCTTTCATTATAGTTATTATATTATTGTTATCACTGCTCTATATTGTTTATTCAAAGCTCAGATAGAATTGGCTTGGGTGACGGGGGCAATAGAGAAAAATCCAAAGATAGTTTTTTTTTCGTGTGTGTGTGCGTTTCTCTTTTTTACTGGGTTTGTGTATGTATCAGTTATATGAATGAGGTGTGTTTGCTGTCTTTATTTACTGTTTGAATGAGTATATCAACAGTGCTGTCTTTTCTCTGTACAGTGAAACACCTGTATTCTCTACCTCTTTTACAATAAAGACTGTCTGTGTACACATTCATCATTTGCGCTTAAATATTGTTTACTTGGTTCTCATAATATGGCACTTGCAGCCTATTTTACTTTAGTAATCTGATTAATTTCCCAGGGAAATGTTATTTGTTAATATTTTACTGAATGGTATGTCTGTCAAGTCAGACTATGGAAGTAGCGTCTAAAAAAGCGTTTTCTTTAGGTGTAATACTTTTTTGTGGAAAACATTAATGAATGTTTGAAACCTCAACTTAAATTGAGAGCAGATGGCAAGAACAAGCAATTCAACGCAATGAAATTAGTGCCCATTTTTAAAGATTTGATGATTATATTATATATTATAATTTTTTTTACATGAAAGCCTATTTTTGCATCAAGGTTTCATTATGATACTGTAATATAAATATTATGATGCCATTATTTTCATGAAAACTTCCTATTACTGTAGTGCAAAAAAAATCTAATTCTCAACTCTCCAAATAAAAAAAATAAGGACCTCATTTTTTTCCTTACAGAAAATTAAGCTGATTTTTTATTTACGATTTTATGATACATGATATCATATTATATAATATATATTACAGAAAAACCTTTTTTTGCGTCAAGGTTTCATTATATTGTAATACAAATATTATATGATGTCACTATTTTCATGAAAATGTCCTATTAGTGTAGTTCAAAAAATCGAATTCTCACTGCTGTAGTGATAAGATTTTTTTATTTGTATATTTTGTGTTGTATTAGAGTAAAGTAAACCCTAAATTACAATAAAGCAAAACATCCAAACATATAACACTTATGAGGGAATAAGTAAGGAGAAAAATATGCTTTATTGTCCTGAAAATAATGTCAAAATGCAAAAAGAATTTCTAAAAAATAGTTCTAAATAGACTTTATTTTCTTCATGCAAATTTGAATTGCTTTTGGGGTGAGGACAAGTTTTCCTGAGATTCTGCCAATAATATTAGATTATTTTAATAGTCAATAGAGAAATTGTAAACCACAGTTTTATGCATTTTCGAGTTGTCTGATTTCTTTTCTCTGTATCTTCTCTCACATGCTGCTTTGGATGATGACGGGAAGCTCATTACTGACCCTCTCACTCATTTTGGAGTTGCAGTTCCTCATACTTTCCATCTGAGCTGCGCTGAGGCTGTTCCCTGTGGTTTTGCTCTCTGACTGGCTGACCGCTTCTCTCGGGTGTGGCACGATCACTATTTCTACATGCTCATTGGCTATTTTTTCAGCTGGCACAGCTACGGACAGCTCTGATTGGTTGCCACTGGAGCGACGGTTCAGTGCATGCTGGGTACAGGAGAACGAGCGCTGTCGAGGTGCGGGTTGTGGAGACAGGTAGTGAGGCGTTGCCGCTCGAGTAACGTCCTGGGTCATCTCCCTCTCCTCGTCCTCCGCTTCTGACGTCACTTCCTGGAGAGTGCTGATAGGCCGAGATGGGTGGCCAAGAATCCTGGGGCTGACCAATGCCGTTGCTGATTGGTTGGGGGCTGGACGCCAGTTCTGGGGGGAGGAGCATTGCGTTCTTCCCATCTGCCAATCACTGTTGAGAACAAAACATGAGAACATGCTTGTAAAATTGTATATGCAACTGGAAGGAACAGCTGCAGAGCTGACTTACATAGGCGGAGGTGTTGACATCCCTCTGTGACTGATGACCCCCGAAAACGAGGCACTTCTTCCGGGCAGACATGGAGGTGAAGCGACCCAAGGAGAATAGATGTACGTGCGATCGTCCCAGAGCACCTCAGTGGCGGGATCTAGAGGAACTGGCACCTTGTGAACTCTGTGAGCCAATAGGAGCTCGAGGACCTGATGATGTAATCCCTCTCGAGCCACATCCAGTGGTCGCCGCCCCTTGCAGTCAGAGAGATCTTGATTGGCCCCGTTGAGCAGCAGAAATCGTGTGGTGTCATAGCAACCGTGGAGAGCCGAGAGAAACAAAGCCGTTTCACCCTATCGAAAAAAATTGAATTTTATTCCATTATTATTGGTGGATTATGATAATTCATTCATCAATCTATTGTTCATTCTCTCTATCATTCAATCTACATATAAATCATTCAACCGTTTGTTCTATCTATCTATCTATCTATCTATCTATCTATCTATCTATCTATCTATCTATCTGGATTTTCAATGCTTTAGCTCTTTTCTTTTTCTATTTTTCTATTTTGTGAAGCTCAACAATCTTGTTCTGCACATCATAACTATATTCTTTGGTTTTACTTGTGATGGACGATTAAGGGAACTTGTCCTTTGTGTTCCTCATATTTACAATGCTGTGGATCAGGACGTCATGGCTGGACAATTTCATGCTCTTAGTGAGTCACCCTGGTGTGCTAAAAAATGTAAATATGAATGGGAATATACTCTATCTATCTATCTATCTATCTATCTATCTATCTATCTATCTATCTATCTATCTATCTATCTATCTATCTATCTATCTATCTATCTATCTATCTATCTATCTATCTATCTACCTACAGTGCCCTGATGGTGGATTTTCAATGCTTTAGCTCTTTTCTTACAGCCACTTTCTATTTTGTGAAGCTCAACAATCTTGTTCTGCACATCATAACTATATTCTTTGGTTTTACTTGTGATGGACGATTAAGGGAACTTGTCCTTTGTGTTCCTCATATTTACAATGCTGTGGATCAGGACGTCATGGCTGGACAATTTCATGCTCTTAGTGAGTCACCCTGGTGTGCTAAAAAATGTAAATATGAATGGGAATATACTTCAGAGATATTTTACTCATAAGAATTTCTAGGGGTGCCAATAATTGTGGCCAGCATGCCTTGGAGAAAAACATTTATTTCATCATAACATTTTCTCCCCACTTTCAATTGTCTTACTTCAATGAAAGGTTAGAATTTTTTGAATGAAAGATCAAAAAGATCAACGATGCAGATTTATTTTTGCTCATATTTACCAAGGGTGCATCTATCCATCCATCCGTCCATCCATCTACCGCAAATTCTGAATGGCGCGTAACCCTGATTTATTTGATTGATTATACAAAAAGGTGACTTTTTCTTTACCTTATGGTCCTGTAAGTCCACTGCAGCACCGTAGCGAATGAGAGTCCGTGCCAATGGGAGGTGGTTTACTGAGCATGCCCAGTGGAGGGCAGATCTCCCTGGATGAAGTGAACGGGAGAGAGAGAGAGAGAGAGAGAGAGAGAAGAGATGCAAGAAGGAATTGACAACAAACAGGGCAAGGGTGATCAGGAAATGGCGTGTTGTGGCACACAGAGGGGCCAGAAAGTAGTGGACGAAGCCAAAAAAAATGAGTGTTATGAGAAGGGAAAACAGGAAGCGAACATTCGAGACAATAGAAGAGGGACAATTTTGAGAGAGAGAGAAACAGAGGCATGGAAGGTTAACACATTATTCCCACATTGACCCGGCGCTACAGCACATTAACTGTGTTCTGAATCAGACGTGTTTATCAGGGGTGCTGGAGTGATGTGAGGGAAGCAGGAGGAGACGGAGGACGGCAGTGGGGAGTTCAGGACAGGACAGAGACAGTGACAAAGACAAAACCAGAAAGGGCAAAACACATTACTCCCCAACTGCAAAGGAAACAAAAACTATTCCTGTAATGTATTCTTGAAGACCACATTGATTGAAGGGACTCGTTCCACATGCAAGGGTTAATGGTGCTCTTACCCGTGTGGTCGGTGTTGTTGACTGGCACTCCGGCTCTCAGGAGCTCCAGAACCACTCGGTCAAGCCCGCTTCTGACAGCTCGGATCAGCACGACCGAGCCGTCCGGACCGCACCACTGCACCGGAGCGGCCTGAGAGAAGACAGCACAAATGATCAGCTCTACAGAGAGAATTTTTCAAATGCATAATGATGCAGCATGCAGAAATCTTTTTAATAACAGATATCATGAGCGTTGTAGTATAATACGTTTTTGAATGTGCAGGCAGATTGTTCAAGTGAGATAAACTCACATTTCTTGGTGGTCTTTGAGGTGTAGGAGCCACATTTCTTTCCCATCCTCTAGGGGGAGCTAAAGGTGTAACAGAGAAACACAGTTGAAGCACAGTAGTCGCATTTCTCCTCCCATCTGTGCTAAATTGTATGCATGATTAGAACTGGCACGTTCTCCATTCATGATGCATTGAAACTAATGTGCAAATGTTATTCAGATGCACATGATTTCGAAGGTTGGATGTAAAACAGGTTTTTCAACATGAATCTGTTGAAAGATCTGCTGGAATCATCACTCGGAAATGTTCACAGAAGTTCCCACATGGCATTTACATACTTTTAAATGTTGTAGTAAAAAAAAGTATGTATATATTTATACAGATTCATTTAATATATTATCGAAATTAATCCCCAAACTCTGCTTTTAAAATAATCTGTTAATTGAAGTTGCAAAAAATAAATAAATGAAAATATAAATATTAAACTTAAAATTTGCCTTGGCAACTTACTGAAATAAGTTCAATTGAAGTAAAAAAAAAAAAAACTGAAATAAAAAATAAAGCTAAACAGCAAAGTCTAATAAAATATTAAAAATGACAAAAGCACATCAAGAAATTACTAAAACATAAACTAAACTAAATTTAAAATGAAAATATAAAAATAAAATCTAATTTAAAACAATAATAATAATACAATAAAATAATAGTAGTATATAAATAAAGTAAAACTGATTTAATCACATTAACGGCATTGTTTACATTATACATTATACTGTTTTCTGTAATCTTTTGAATCTGCTTGGCTGTTCCAAACTGAAAATATATATATATTTATATATAAATATAATATTTATATATATAAAAATTATATATATAGAGAGAGAAACTAAATTAACATTTACTAACTGCATTGTTTACATTATACTGTTTTCTGTAATGTTTTGAATCTGCTTGGCTGTTCCAAAATGAAAAATATATATATATTTATATATAAGTATAATATTTATATATATAAATTATATAGAGAGAGAGAGAGAGAGTAACTAAATTAACATTTACTAACTACATCTTAATGTAATCTGTTGAATCTTGGCTTTTTTGCCAGAATTATGGTTTCGCAAATTTAAAAAAAACAAATCTATTTTGTCATTTTAGAGCAAACACATAAATAACACTGAGAAATATCATTGTTAGCCTTCTCATTCCAGCAGGTCTCACCCAGCATGCGGGGCTGTTTGAACTGTTTTTGGTCTGACGACCTGTGGTCACAGATGGTCTTGTTGATGTCCTCCATGGAGCTCTGGGTCACATCGGTGTCACTTCCGATGTCCAGTTCCTTCCTCAGGGGTCTATAATCAGCATAAAGGACACGGACAATTCCTCCCCATTAGCACGGTTTCCTCACTCACTCACAGTATGAAGACTCTTCAAAGACCCTCAAGCTCCTTTGAACATCAGACTCACCGCATACGGATCGCATCCTCACCGAGGGGCTCCTTACGTCTTTTTCCTGACTCCTTTCCTTTCTTGTTTGTCTTCGTCCCATTTCTGTCTTTATCTCTTCTTGATCTGCTTCTCTTCTCCTCAGAGCGGCGGGACCAGGCCTTGCTGCCGTTATTGCTGTCGGTCACCGTGGATCTGTGACGCACTCGCTCTCCTCCTCCTCGTCTCTGTCTTCTTCTCTTTAACCACAGGAACACCACCGTGATGATCACGGCAGCTGCCACACCGAGCCCCGTCGCTACACCGACCACAGGCCACATCCAGGCAGGAGAGGCTTCATGAACTGAAACGTGACATTTAGCAGCTAAATAATGCTCAGGAATACAAGAAAACAGGTACATTAGGCTAAATTCTAGATATTTCTCACAACTAACTTTTCTAAAACTCTCTTATCTTTTGCAGTGACTTTAAGCAGTTACTTTTTAATCAGCAGGGGATAAACACACATATTTAGCGGAGGGAAGGATGATTAGTGAATAATGATTACAATTTTAGTTCATTTCTCACACAAAGCTATCGTATTGTTTCAGAAGAGTACTTTTATGGCGCTTTTTGTTGCTGTTGTCATATTAGAGATAACAGTCATGGTTATTATGAAAAAAAATTAAAAATATTGCTGCTTTTTTGTTTGACAGCATTGTTGTTCTTGTTGAAATAAAGCTGAAATAAAATAAAATAAATATTAGATGAAAAAACTTAAAAATAATGAAATGAAAATGTGTGTTGTCTTGGAAGTTAGCTGAAATAAGCTTAAATTGAAGTACTAAAACTGTAGTTATAGAAATTTTTAAAAATCTAGTAAAAATGTAAAAAGCACTAACGCACATAACTATTTTGTGCAAATCATTCCAGTTTTACAAATTACCAAAATTTTTATGAAATATTAAAATAAATAAACAAATAAAATCTCAAAATATTAATACCTGCTATAATATGTAAATAATAAAAGTTTTAAAATAAAGTAAAATAAAAGAGTAAAATGTAGAATATGGCCTCTTTAAATAAAACAAAGTAAATATAAAGATGAAAAACTTAAACCTAAAAACCTACAAATGAGCAATTAGCAACTAACTGAAATTTGAAGTAATAAAATTGCTAAAACTGAAATAAAAATAAAGCTATATAGAAATGAAAATAAAAAACTGAAAATATAAAATAAAAGTGAATTCAAAACTTAAAATTGAGTTTAAATAAGTAAATAAAATAAGTAAAACAAACGTTTAAAATGTTCAATATGGGCTCTTTAAATTAAATTAAATAAATTTTAGATGAAAAAATTCACTCAAATCAATACTAATTCAAAATATTATACTAATACTAAAAGAACACCTTATGCAGGAAAAATAACGGCATAATGGTTTGAAACTATAGAGAGTAAATAATAACAGAATTCAAATTTTGCATAAACTTTCTGTAAGTGTCTGAATAGTATGCTTATGTTTTGGCAAAGTACAAAGAAAACAAACCGTTGCGCTCCTCCTTTGGCAGCTTCACCTCCTCTCTGGCTCCTATTTCCTCATCGACTCCACGTACACTGATCACAGCCGCCAGGATCTCTGGGATCATGGGAAACGAGGCGTGATTCTGTGCCAGGACGGCACGCAGGAAGTGTGCAGCCTCGACGGTATACTGGAAACAGGTGGAGGGAAGACGGGAGCAGGGTCTGTTATCCAGCTGCAGGAATAACACTGACCTGTAATACAAAAAAATATGCATGCAGTCAGCACACGTTTAAAAAACAGACCACTGATTATTGAAAAGACAGGCAATACCTGTATGATATCATTACTGAAGAGCTGTCACAAATAATATCTAACTAACAGTAAAACAAAACGGCCTTAAAATCAAACACTGAATTGTATTAAATCAGATTAGCCAATCAAAACTATGTTCCTTTACCTAAAGTAATCTAAAAGCAATCCCAAGAGAGGCTCACAGAAAGGGTGGAAAGTAGCTGTGCAAAATAAATGATTTATTTTTACATTATTTTAGGTGTGTTTTTTTTCCCTTTGCTTTTTCTTTATGGGTTATTTATATCATGAGCATTGTTGGTGCATAATCCCTTGATTAACATGAATAAAAAATTAAATGTAGCATATGGCCTCTTTAAATGATTTATTTTATGTTATTTTTAGTTATGCTTTTTACAGTTCATTTATATTATGAGTATTTTTTATGCATAAACCTTTGACTATAAAAAAAAATTAAAACAATAAAAAAAAATTAAAAGCTTGAAATGTAGAATATGGCCCTTTTTAACTTATTAACATTATTTTATAGGTATATTTTATAGTTAGGTTTATTAGTTTATTTATATTATGAGTATTTTTGGTGCATAACCCCTTGATTAACATGGACTATAAAAAATAAAAACGATATTATTTAAAAAATATTTAAAATTTTAAAATAAAATTTAATTTAAAGCTTGAAATGTAGAATATGACCTCTTTAAATGAAAACATAAGACAGTATCACTAACCCATTGCTGTCATAGGCTGGTGTTTGAGCGTACAGCTCGGCGAGCTGTCGGGTGTCCATTGTAAGTAGGTCTGTGGTGGGCTGGAGAGGTGCCATCCCTCTGAGTTTGACGCTAGTATGCAGGACAGTGCTTAAGGGCCATAACAGAGAGCTGTTCTGAATCTGACCCCTCTGGAATGGGATTCTAGTGTGCAGGATGAGGCTTCCTTTGGCCCAGATGGGGTACTGCTTTTTGTGGCAGTCCGAGCCGTCCCACCCACAGGGGGCGTTGTTGCAGCCCTGGTCGCAGTGGCCGTTGTCATAATGATTTCGGCAATAATGAATATGCCCTAAACTGAGAAAACAAAACATTTTGCTTCAAGCATGCATATAACAAATGATAAATATTCGTGTTGCACTGCAATAAATTCATATGCATAACAGTTGTAGTTTCTCGTGAATAGCCTAATTATAACAATGGTATCCTGCTATGCTTTATTCTTTTTAAAGGGGTCATATGATGCTTTTTTAAAGATCATTATTTTGTGTATTTGGTGTAACAGAATAAGTTGACATGCTTTAATGTTCAAAAAACACATTATTTTTCAAATACTTATTATTGTAGGTCCTCTATGCCCCGCCTCTCTCAAACGCTTCGTTTTCTACAAAATCCCTCCTTCCGACAAGCGCAGTCTGCTCTGATTGGCCAGCTGACCCAGTGCATTGTGATTGGCCGAACACTGCAAGCACTCGTCGGAAATGTAACGCCCCTTACCATAATCGCCAGCTTCAGCTTTCAACATAAATGTAAAGACAGAGCCCGAAAGGGGAACAGAGTCGCGTGACAGACACAGTGATGAAGCTGGTATGTGTTTGCAGTACACAAGCCACGGTTAAGACAGCTGACTCCACTGTGATCTCTCTCACACACACACACACACACACACACACACACACACACACACACACACACACGATGCACAAAACTCCGCATTTGAACAGTCAATAGCAAATACTTAAACTAATAACAAAACAGTAGCTAAGCCTAATTTAAATTAGCTTAAACTAATAACAAAACAGTAGCTGATTCAGAAGTGCCAGATTGTCATAGCAAAGTCAGAATGACCTCCTCTCCTAGGTTCACGAAACGGTCGTCCATAAAATGCATTGCTGTTCTGTTGTAAGTAATCTTAATGTATCTACTTTCGGAAGGCCAAATACAGTGCTTTTGCTTTTGCACTGAAACACACAGCTTCTCCCTGACATGCTGCTTCAACACTAACTGCGGTTACTGAAACCACACCTTCTTTCTTTGCGTGCACATTTGGGCGCATTATGCTAATATTTCCACATAGTGAGGTAGATATGTGGGGGCGTGTTAGAACGAGCCGTTTTAGGGGGGCGTGGCAGAGTCTTAACTTTGATAAAGAATATCTCTTTGGTTTTGAGACTTTAGTCTTTACAACTTCAGGGATCTTATCTATGCACAATCAGCTTGTAACACTCCAAAGAGAAAGGAAAACTTGAAATCGCATCATATGACCCCTTTAAGGCACGTAATTTGATGCATTGTAATTGTGGTTAAATTCAGTTAAAAGTTTTTTTTTCAATCGTTTGCACGCATGACGCTTCAGTAACCTAAATTGCTATTTTAATATATTTGTAATGTTTTGATCCCCAGGTATTTTGAGCAGTAGGGCTATAAAATATCTAAAAGTATATATAAAAATATATATATATATTTATTGATTAGTACTTTGTATTTTTACTCGAGTAGAATTGAGTACTAATACTCAAGTCTACTAGAGTAATATCTTGTTAGGGTATCTGTACTTTTACTCCAGTAGCCTACTAGATTTGTGTACTTCCTCCACAACTGGATGTGATATTTCATGTGATATTAGCATGCTTCACGCTGGTTTCTTACATGCAGATGCCTTTGTCTTTGAGGCAGTCGAATCCATCTCTCAGACAGCCAGAAGTGGAGCACTCCTGATCACATACTCCATTCCCAAACTTGGCCTGGCAGGTTTTTCCTGCCATACAGCTGCTGTATGGATCACTAGGGGAGGCTTTTAAGGGAGAGCTAAAGTAAGTATGATTATCATGTCATAGAAACGAGTAGAGTAGCAATGTCAAGCATGTTTTTGAGCTATCAAAAGGGCCCACATCACTAAAAATGTTCAGCATCATCCTGGCTGGAAGGGGCGGGGCCTTGACCTGAATTCCAGGAGAAACAGGAAACGAGGGGCATGACACAAACAGGAAGTTTCCAGAAGTGTCGAACAGCAACAGGAAATGGGGTGGAATGGGAGTGGATGAAGGCTGAGGGCATTACTGTAGCGATCAATATCTTATTTTTGTCTGCTAAAAATTTGTACATTTGTATTTTTCTCTTAACATTTTCACTATTGAAAATGGATATATATATATATATATATACACTACTTTAAAAAAAAAAGAAAAAAGTTGAGGTCGGTAATACTTTTTAAATGAAATTATTACTTTTATTCAGGAAGGATGCATTACACTGATCGAAAGTTTCAGTCATTTATTATTAATAATTTACAACTCATTTATAATGTTACAAAATACAGAAAGTACATATGGAGATAGATAGATCGATAGATAGATCGATAGATAGATAGATAGATAGATAGATAGATAGATAGATAGATAGATAGATAGATAGATAGATAGATAGATAGATAGATAGACAAACATAAAATACAAAAAAAATCCAAATGGGTTTACTTATAGACACACACACACACAGACACACACACACACACACACACACA
>NW_015505332.1:3216634-3217007 GCF_001515645.1 Sinocyclocheilus grahami
TCTGAAAGGTCGTTATTATCGCAGGAGTTTGACCTGTTTATGAATAATTTTACTGCATGAATTGTGTTGAAGGAAATTTGACTGGACAATTGAACAATACCACACAAAAAAAACCTTTACTTCCTTGTGTTCAAACTAGACATAATATCTCATTTTTATATACCTGCTAAAAGTCCTGCACATTTGTGTTGCTTTTTTCACCAGCTTGTCCATTGAAGACGGATATATACACTACTGTTTAAAAGTTTGGGATCAGTGAGATTTTTTTTAATGAAATTAATACTTTTATTAAGCAAGGACACATTAAGTTGTTCAAAACTGACAGTTAATACATTTATAATGTTACAAAATATTTATATTTCAAATAAATGCT
>NW_015505332.1:3218187-3220703 GCF_001515645.1 Sinocyclocheilus grahami
CTTTATAACCTTTTCCAGACTGATAGATCTCAATTACTTTTTCTCTAGTCAAACACCAGTCAGAGATTATAATTATAATTATAATTTGGACTAGTGTTAATTCAGTTAGAGATATCTCTAATTTAATTATCACTAGTAGAATTGTAATTTGAGATATCTCTAATTAGAATTATGCCTAGTACAAAATCAATTATAGATATCTTTAATTACAATTTATACTAGTCAAAACTCTTTTGTAGATATCCGAAAATATTTTCCAATGGACGTCAATGGAACAATACGACTAGTCGTAATAGCATTGTAGATATCTTAACTCCAATTACGATGAGTCAAAATTGCAGAATAGATATCTGGAATTGGAATTTTGACTAGTCAAAACTAAATTATGACTAGTACAGCAAGGAGTATTTAATGCTAATACGGCTTGCCATATGAGACAGGTCGCAGCGGTCAAAGACGCCTTTTTACCTGCTTTTTACATAGGAGGACAGTGACAAAACAGCGAAAACCGACATAAAAACACCGGCCTGTGCGGCATTTAAAAAAAAAATTTTTTTACAGACGTTCAACGTTATTAATATGTAATAGATGAGCCCTCCTTGATTGGCCAGTTGCCTACCAACGCCTTCCTGCCAACCAATGAGGTAGGACTTCCTCGCTACCGGCACGTTACTTAATTAATATTCATGAGATGCTCAAATGGGATTTTCCTTGCAGTACATACTTTCGGTTTCAGATTCGTGACCCGTATGCAGGCTACACGAGCAGCACTCTTATTTATCTTCTTTATTTTCTGTTTTTAAACTATAATGTATTAAATACATGTAACGTGGACACTGAAAACATTACATTCTTGCATTTTAAAGCAGATTTTCAATAGTATCTACTAACAAGGTACGTATTGTTTCCTTCTTTCTGTTCAATGACATGTTTAATCAACTCTTTAATCTTATCTTACACAATACTTAAATCATTTTGTACAGTCAAGAATTATTCTCAACTTTGACTACTACTTTGCTTTAAGCAAAAACTTATTGAACGTAAATGAACATAATTTTTAGAGTGAAAGTGAAAGTGAATTACTTATACGAAACCAATAACAAAAAAATACCATTGTTTTACGTTGAACATGGTAACATGATAATGACATGTTGTGATATCATAAACGCTGTTTTTGGCACGTGCTATTCTGGTTGTTTGTAATAGCAAATGTATTTGTTCTGTGATTTGTTTGAAATGCTGTTTTCTCTTTGCCAGTGCTGGAGATGAAGGATAAGATGGCCTTTCCTCTGTTCACCCTGTTGGCAGTGTGTGTGGACGTGAGTGCCGTGATGTTCATTGGTGCCATCCAGCTCACCCCGTCCTTCATCAATAACACCTTCATCCTGCTGTGGGCCGGTGGACTGCTCCGAACATGTCTCCTCCTCTTCGTCTCCTTCACCTACCCTGGCAGCCCGGCGTGGATGAGAGGATTCGAGGGGGTGCAGACGGCCGTAATTCACGGTCTTCTCTATCCAGTGTATATCTCCTTCCTCTGGGCCCGTGACAGGTCTACGGTGGAGCTGGTGTGGGGCTGGCACACCTGTCAAGGGGTAAGATGTGTTTTAACACGTTTAAATGGCGTACAGACACCTGGAAGAGTATTTTAAATGTCAGGTGTGAAGATACAGTGTTATTTTGTATGTGTGCATTAAAATCCGATTATATTTCAGCTCCTGCAGGGCTATGCGGTGTTGGCTTTGTCTCTGTTGCTGTGGAAACGCTATGTTCCCGCTATCCTCCCGACAGCCAAAAAGCAGAAAACAGAGCAGAAGGGCAAGGCTTCACTGCAAAGGCTGCTGGGATACATGAAGCCTTTCAGTGGACGTTTTGCAGTAGTCTTCTTCTTTGTGGTTATTTCTTCATTAGGTAAAACCATGCTTATGTGTTGTGTCACACATATAAATGCACTTCTTCGATTTAATTTTATGAGTCAAAGTGGGATTTGGCAATTTTGCAAAAAAGACCCCCAAATATGATGATTCTTCTGCAAAGGACCCCAATCCTAAAATTAAAAAGGCAGCTGTATATATATTTTTTTCATGTATAAAGACCCAATTTATATAGTAAAAATTAATATTATAAATATGTCTAAAATATTATTTGGCAAATATTTACTTTCTACGGAGCCCCGCACATGACATGCAAGAAAAAATAAATAAATTGTGTGCACGATTTACTAATCCGTTCCCTCGATGTTCTAAAACGTCCACATGATTACTATTTCGTTCCCTCGATTTGCTAAATCGTGCGCACAATTTACTAATTAGTTCTCTTGATTTATAAATCGTGTTCATGATTTAGCCTACTATTTTTTTCGTGCATGCCATGTGCGGTGCTCCGTAACTTTCTATTACGATACTGTTAGATGTACAATTTATTGAATCAGTTTATCAATTTATATAAAAAAAATAATAATAATATATATATATATATATATATATATATATATATATATACTATATTTTTTTTTTTAT
>NW_015505332.1:3220794-3270197 GCF_001515645.1 Sinocyclocheilus grahami
ATATATACCATATTATTTATTTTATTTTACAGTTTTTCTCTTACTGGCCATTAAAAAAAATCTTTTCACATGACATGTCTGTTATGGCTTTATGATCTGTAAATAATTACCTTGAAATCTAGCCTACAGTGTCATTTAAAACTATAGTCTGACAAATGAAAGAAAGTTAAATGTGATCTAATGTTACTTTTAGTTTCACTTTGGTTACGTTTGCTCTGATAATTGTTCAGTACACAAAATCATGCCACGTTTGCAAACGCAGTAAACGTTTCAGGCAACTATGTTGAACATATTGATTCTTCTCTACAGAGATAAGACATTTTAATGTTTTGATTGCAGAATAATGTGGGCCACTGATCAGAAATCTTGTATCTTTTGTCTGTAAGCAAATGAGAAGATGTAGACATGAATGTTAACATGCACATTTGCATACATATTGTCCTGCAGGTGAAATGGCGATTCCTCATTACACTGGAAAAATGACAGACTGGATCATGAATGAAGATGAACCCGAGGCCTTTAACCATGCTATCACTGTCATGACACTGATGACCATTATGAGGTAAGACCAAGAAGGACAATCTTTTACACCACTGTTCAGTAAGACACTGCAAAGCAAAGACACATTAAACTGATCGAAAGTGACAGTAAAGATATTTATAATGTTACATTTAAAGACGTGTAGAATAATGTGACATTTATAAAGTTTAAAATAAACTTTTTCTTTTGAACTTTTTATTCATAAAAGAACTTTGAAAAAATATATCACGGTTTGCACAAAAATATTCAGCGTTTCACAGCATTTATGATAATAAGAAATGTTTCTTGAGCTGCAAATCAGCATATTAGAATGATTTCTGAAGGATCATGTGACACTGAAGTCTAGAGTAATGATGCTGAAAATTCAGCTGCGCATCACAGGAATAAATTACACTTTGAAATATATTCAAGTAGAAAACATTCCTTTTAAATTGTAATAATATTTCACAATATTACAGTTTATACTGTAACAGTAAACAGCTTCTCAGCTGTTTTAAAGAGAAATGCACACCTCAGGATTTCCACCTGTTTTCTGCAGCGCTGTGTGTGAGTTTGTGTGTGACCTCATCTACAACATCACCATGAGCCGAATACACACGTCCATCCAAGGACTCGTCTTCCAGTCTGTGCTGAAGCAGGATATTGCGTTCTTCGATAAAGCTTCCACAGGTAAAACTGCAAACATACTCAATTAGGGCGTGTTCACACTTGGCGTCTTTTTGACAAGAAAAAGTTGACAAGAGCGCTTAAAATAAAAAGCTGGCAGTGTTTTGGTTACATATAGCAGCCGAGGGCGTCTGTGTGCTGCAGAAATGTCGAGAAAGAGTAAAAAGTTGGCTCTTTCGTTGCCTTTTGAAGTTAACGGCTCGTTCTAACACGCCCCCACATATCTACATCACGATGTGGGAAGATTTGCATAACGCCGCCCAAATGTTCACGCAAAGAAAGAAGGCATAACTTTTATTCTCGCTGTAGTATTGTTGCCGCGGCCGCCATGTCGTGAAGACGCTGTGTGTTTCGTTGTGAAAGCGAAACTACTTTGTTTGGTCTTCCAAAAGAGGACACGACTAGAAATCAGTATGCCAAGTGTGAACATAGCCTTATTAGTGCTGGTTTTTGAACACTGGTGTCTTTTATCAGATAACTGTTGCTATCTTTAATGCATGCTGTCACAATCACGGTTTCCTGTTCAGGGGACATTGTATCTCGCATCACCACCGACACCAACACCATGAGTGAGTCTCTGAGTGAGAAGTTGAGTCTGCTCATGTGGTACTTCATGCGTGTCATCTTCCTGTTCGGCTCCATGCTGCTGCTCTCCACCAGGCTGTCCATCTTCACCGCATTCGGCCTCCCCATCATCTGGATCATCCCAGAATTTTCCGGCCAGTTTTACCAGGTAGGATTAATATATATTTAAAGTCAAGAGAGAGACTGAAAGAGAGTTTTCTTAAAAAGAGTTTGTTGTGCTATTTATCATTTTTTTCCCATTATAGTGCACAGTAGTTAAGTTTTCTCTTTCAAAATGTAGTCATGATTTGGTCAAAGTATGATCATTTTGAGTAATAAACTTTCATTTTTATAATTAATATAATAATTGACACTGTTAATTACCATATTAACCACAGATAAATAGGTAAATATTTTAGCTAATAGATATCACCATATGTGACCCTGGAGCACAAAACAACTTAAACTTAAACCCTTAAGTCGCTGGGGTATATTTGTAGCAATAGCCAAAAATACATTGTATGGGTCAAAATTATCAATTTTTCTTTTATGCCAAAAATCATAAAGATATTAAGTAAAGATCATGTTCCATGAAGATATTTTGCAAATTTCCTATCGTAAATATATCAAAACTTCATTTTTGATTAGTAATATGTAATAGTAATATTGCTAAGGACTTAATTTGGACAACTTTAAAGGCGATTTTCTCAATATTTTAATTTTTTTACACCCTCAGATTCCAGATATTCAAATAGTTGTATCTCGGCCAAATATCGTCCTATCCTAACAAACCATGCATCAATGGAAATCTTATTTATACTCATTCTTTCAGATGATACACAATTGACACTTAAGACTGGTTTTGTGGTCCATGGTCACATATTTCCTCAGTTGATTAATCGTAGTATAAGGCAATTATTCTTTGTATTAGAAGTTTTCTTAAATGTTAAGTTTAGATTTGCAAAAGGGGCATTGTGTAATTAAATATGACGTAATTTACATACATTTCAAGAACAAAAATATGAACATTAAATAAGGCAGGTTCAAAATTCTTATTTCATTTTGTGTAAAAAATCCACAGTAAAAATCTTCAGAATATGGAATAATAATAAAAAATAAATAAACAGAAGCTTCCGCAGTGCAACAGAATTCAACTTTAGTTAGTCTGTAATGTTGCAATTTGAGCATAAAAAAGATCTGCAAATTTACAAAGCTCAAAGTCCACTTCAAAAGGAGATATTTTATTTAACAGAAATCACTTTTCAAAAACTACAATGAACGACTCGTTTGGACTACAACGCATATTTTCCGGGATTTGTGATATCACCGGGTTTAAATCACTTACACAAGTATTTACACTGAAGCTCGCAGGTGGCTATGGTAAGGGGCGTGACATTTCCCGACCAGGCGCAGAGTGCTGCCAATCACAGCACACACTGGTCCAGCTAACCAATCACAGCACATTTCGTATTTCAGAAGGCGGGCCTTCATTTGATACAGGAACTATTCGAGCCGTTCATGCCAGACTGGGGAGAGAGGTGTTGTAATAATGTAAAATATGTGAAATATATTGTGTTTTTCGAACAACCTAGTATGAGAGCCTAACAGAAATCACTTTTCAAAAACTACAATGAACGACTCGTTTGGACTACAACGCATATTTTCCGGGATTTGTGATATCACCGGGTTTAAATCACGCTCAAATTTATTTGATTTTGACACAATATTTATGGTAAGGGGCGTGACATTTCCCGACCAGGCGCAGAGTGCTGCCAATCACAGCACACACTGGTCCAGCTAACCACTCACAGCACATTTCGTATTTCAGAAGGCGGGCCTTCATTTGATACAGGAACTATTCGAGCCGTTCATGCCAGACTGGGGAGAGAGGTGTTGTAATAATGTAAAATATGTGAAATATATTGTGTTTTTCGAACAACCTAGTATGAGAGCCTGTTCTAGGACACCAACAAAACAAAATCAAGACTTTGTAAAAGAGCATAATAGGACCCCTTTAAGACTTCTATGTAAATAAATCACGCACAAAAAGCATTAAAAAAATAGGTTATTTTTGATTAATATGTGACTGAAATAAAATGAAGCAGCTTTTTCCTAATGTTGGGTGTGCAGATGTTTCTAATGATACCTTCAAATTTGCTGGTGGTTTTCTTTAGTTCATCAAGTGCATCGAGAGCATTTGTGTTTATGTGTGATAATGTTTTTCCCATAGAAACTTTCTGTACAAGTGCAAGAATCTCTCGCCAAGGCCAATGATGTTGCCACGGAAACCTTTTCTTCCATGAAGACAGTGAGGAGCTTTGCAAATGAGGATGGAGAAACCGAGAGGTACAGGAAGTGCTTAGAGGACACATATGCCCTGAATAAAGTGGAAGCCGCAGCTTATGCTGCCTCAACTTGGACCAATAGTGTAAGTGTTTTATTGGTACACTGATGACCATATCACAAGAGGAAGGAAAAAATAGTAATAAAATATGCCATTGAAGCATATCTTCATTTAAAATGTATATATTTGTTTGAACGTTTTTTTGTTTTTGCATTAAAATGTAAAAAAAAAAAAACTGTATAAGTGAATTTGATTAAAAAATATTTGAAAATTTTCCAAAAATTGATTTTTAAATTTTTGTTGAATTATTTAAAATGATTAAAAATGTAATACATTTTAATATAATATAGTTGGATATAATGCAACAACATGTACATTTGACCCAACGGCCCTCAATCAAGTTTGATTTTTGGACTATTACAAACCTTGGGTACCTCTGCTTTAGAAAACTGCTTTGTATTTTAAAGCAGTTTGCATGAATATCTACACTATATGTCTAATGCATCTTTAAGTCAATGTTTGAAATCAAATGTGCATTTTTCAGATGTCCAGTCTGGCTTTGAAAGTCAGTATACTGTACTATGGAGGGCGGCTTGTGACAGGAAGTGATGTTAGTAGTGGTGATCTGGTGTCCTTTGTGCTGTATGAGCTTCAGTTCACATCAGCTGTGGAGGTAAGACTTCAGATGCTGTCTGTTTGACTACAGGCATCATGTTAAACAAGTATCACTGTTTAAGCAAACCCCGAACGCTTAGTATTAAACTTTAGGAATGCTCTGCATGTACCCCCAACACCCAAATTTTGCAAGGGAAAACACCACTTTTAGTTTGCTTTTGTGGCTTTAAACCAATGCTTCTTCTATCACAGGTCCTGATGTCATACTGGCCGCATGTAAAGAAGGCGGTCGGTGCTTCAGAGAAAATCTTTGAGTACGTGGACCGAAAGCCTGATATTCCTCTTGATGGATCCCTCACTCCTCAAAGTCTGAAAGGACATGTGCAATTCAAAAATATCACATTTGCTTATCCGAAACGACCGGACACAGATGTGCTAAAGGTATGTATCGAAAATCTCAGTAAAAATGTCTTGTTATATTTCACAAAATAAAAAAAAAGAAATAAGAAATCATGTTTTGCTCAAAGAAAATGAAGTCTGTTTTGCATTGTGACAATGAAAGACGTAAATATTTTCATTACTTTATTGCAATGAAAAATTCTCAGTCTTCGTACTGTAATGGCAAAATATATATATATATATTAAAATTGTAAAATATTAAACAATATTTCTTTCTAGAACATTTCTCTTGAGCTGAAGCCAGGCCAGATCACAGCTCTGGTGGGTCCATCAGGTTCTGGAAAAAGCACTATTGTGAGTTTGCTGGAGAGATTTTACCAGCCTCAGAACGGGGAGATTTTATTGGACCAGAAGCCACTACTGGAGTATAAGGACCAATATCTACATGAGAAGGTAATCCTATTATTTTCGATATACACTCAGAAAAAAGGTACAATAGCTGTCACTGGGGTGGTACCCTTTGAAAAGGTACACTTTTGTACCTTATTTATGCCTAAAGGGTGCATAGTAGTACCTTATAAGGTACATATTAGTACTTAAATGGTACATTTTAAGTACCTTTTGAAAGGGTACCACCCCAGTGACAGCTTTTGTACCTTTTTTCTGAGACTGTACTAATAGCTGCATCTATATAAATAAATCAAAGTGACTTTTTCTTTGTCTGAATACTTTGTTTGCTGACCGTGTTTAATCTCCACCCTCTTCAGATTAGTGTGGTGTCACAGGAGCCAGTTCTGTTTGCTCGGTCAGTGCGGGAAAACATCAAATATGGCAAAAAAAATGCCTCGGATGAAGAAATGCGTGCTGCTGCCAAGCTGGCCAATGCAGATGACTTCATTGACAATTTACCTAAAGGATATGAGACAGGTGAGTCTTAAAGTAATAGTCCACCCAAAAATGAACATTTGTGGAAAATGTATTCACCCTCAGGCCATCCAAGATGTAGATTAGTTTGTTTCTTCATCAGATTTGGAGAAATTTAGCATTCCATCACTTGCTCACCAGTGGATCCTCTGCAGTGAATGGGTGCCGTCAGAATTTTTATTGGTAAACCGTTGCTTCTGGACAAAATACGAGTCCATAATTCATAATAACACTGAAAAAGACAATTTCATGTTGTCCTCTCACATCAAAGTCCTCCAACATATTTGTTTAGAACTGTTTTGGACAGTTTTTACTTGTAAACTATGTTTTATCTGTGCATATTTCTCTCCTGATTCTGAATTTTTCACTGGAGAAGGCACTATTATGAATAGAGGACTCATATTTTAGTCAGAGGCAACAGTTTGAATGTTAAAAACATCTTAATGATAGATTTAAAAAATATATATATTTTTTAACAGAGTTTTTCTCTTTACGAGGCATTAATTGCTGGACTGGAGTGGTGTGGATTATTGTGATGTTTTTTATCAGCTGTTTGGACTCTCATTCTGACGGCACCCATTCACTGCAGAGGATCCTTGGTGAGCATTTAAAGTTTAAAGGTTGTTTGAGAAAGTAACACATGTTGTTTTGTGTTGGTCAGATGCTGGAGAGAAGGGCGGTCAGGTCTCCGGAGGTCAGAAGCAGCGTATCGCCATCGCCAGAGCTCTGATTCAGAAACCGCAGATTCTTGTGCTTGATGATGCTACCAGCTCCCTGGACACTGAGAGTGAACACAGGGTAAGAGGAGAACACCTGATTGAAACGATTTGGAAAAGCCCATATCCGTATATTAGGGCTGGGTGATGTATTGAATATTCACGGTACATGTGCGATAACTTTGCATTACACTGCATTATGAATATTGCAGTGACCTTTTATTGGAATAACTTTCATGAAAAATCGCTTTTCAATTTGACCATCAAGTTTACTAAAGAGCATATCACTATTAACAAATGTTTGTGATTTGCATCTGATTTTAAGTTCAGTAGTAATAAGCTTAATTCATTTTTGTGAATCAGTTCAAACTGCCTTAAAAAAATCTATTCAAAACTCTGTTTAATGAATAATTTGCATCATATTAAATGCAAATGTTTGTAAAATAATTTTTTTTGTAGCTGATCATTTTAAATCTATTTTGCAAAAATGGCCACATGGTTGAGATGCTGGTTCCTCTGGAAAAAAAGGCCATTTAAGAGCAAATACCTATTTATACCAAATATCACCTAAGTTTGAAAAATATTGAAATACTGAATTGATCTGTTTAATGATGAATTTGCATAATATTGTTAGTAAAATATATGTAGGTAAGTATTTTTTAGTAGTTTTATTTCTTACAGTTGAAAAATATGACACTGAATCTGTTCATAACTGTTTAATTATTAATTTTGATCATAAAATAATTAAAATACTTTTTAGCAAAATATATTTGGGTAAATAGATATTTTAAATTTTTCTATGTTCATTTAGAAGTCTTTTTGAAGTTTTAGTTTTTTACAGCTACACAATTTTAAATCTGTTTTGATAAAATGGCTGCTTGGTTGAAATGATGGCTCCACTATCTTTGATTAGTGTCTCCTTGGATGTGATTTTCCCTGATCTTGGGTTCTTCTCAGGTGTACAGCGCTCTGCAGAAGAACTGTACGGTGCTGCTCATCTCTCACAGACTGAGTGGCGTGGAAAACGCAGATCACATCATCTTCCTCCGAGAGGGGCAAGTGGCCGAGGAGGGGAACCATGAAGAACTGCTGGCCAAACATGGATTCTATGAAGAGTTCGTGAATCAACAGAATACTTCAATTCATCGCAACACAGAAGACGTTACAAACTCCGGCCAATGATCTAAACCAGCTGCTCTACATTTAATCTGAGCCAGCACAAATCAGATGACAAATCTTTGCATTTTTTCTCCATTAGCACATATTTCTCAGCTTTTCAATTATGTAAATGCTACTAGTGTTTTTAAATTAGGTGTAAATATCACCAAAAATGCGAGAAAAGATATGGGTGAATCTCACTAAAATATGTCCAGGTTTCCTACTACATCAAAAGAAAATTCAGTTTTGCATATATTATTTTTAATCTATTTTTAGGGAACCTATTTTATTTTTCATATTTCCCCAACTCGCATTACTATAATGTAGTTTACTTTTGAGCTTCGCAATTCTCGTTTCTCCCCTTGGTGATTCTCATTAAAGGGGTCATAGGTCCAAGTTGTTTGAACTGAAATGTGTGTTGGCAGTGTGTGTACACAACCCCCCTATAATGATAAAAATCCGCCCGGTGTTTTTTTTTTATCTGGTTAAATGTTTCCCCCTTTCTCAAATCGAGCCGATCTCAGATGCCTGTCTGTGTGATGTCACACAGACAGGCCCCTCCCACGATAGTTTGATTGACAGTAGCGTTTCAGCACAGTCTAGACTGGTGTCTTACCTCAGTCCCGCCCTGAGTGAGCTGTCATCAGTCCGCCATTGTTTCACCGCCGGAGCAGATGTAGACAAGAATGACTCCTAACAAGCGATTGAGGTGTTCTGTTGTTGATGTAATAATGAACATAGCAGTCGTCGTTTACTCCCGACATCTGAGCCGCTGAAGACGCAGTGGATTATATTTGTTTCTGAAGGGAATGTGCCCCGATCTACCTAAATGCCTCTATGTTCGCTTGAATCATTCATGATCCAGCCTCATCTACAGAAGAGGTGAGTATAATGTTTTGTAATGAATCTTTGCAAATCGCCTTTCCTAATAATGTGCTAATTAGCGAGTTTCACCATGAATGTGGCTAAAGTAAACAGTCTCTCTGAGAGCAGCTCGGAAGAGAGGGGCGGGGGCAGCAGAGCTCATTAACATTTAAAGGGAAATGCTACAAAAACGGCTTGATCTGAAATTACCCTGTTTTTGACAGGGTAAAAAAGGTGTTTTTTCACTACCATTGAGAAATTTGAACCAAACTGTGTTACAGACTTTTCATTAAGACCCTAAAGAATCATATCAACTTGTGGGAAATGGGCATCATATGACCCCTTTAAGAAGAATGAACAGAATGATATACAATGCCTTGTAATATGCACAAAAAGTAACTACTACACACATATAATTTTTCATAGTGTTTACAAGAGTAACCATTGGAGATGTATTGTATTTCCCATGTATTATGTAATGCATAGCATTAAATTGCACATGTGTATTTCTACAAATGTTTTACATTTGTTTAAATGATTTAAAAAATAGGATTAAATTAAAATGAGGATTATTTCCTTTAAACACATTTTCATCCTTTTCCTTTTTATTTGTGGATAAACTATGTCCTGTTCTTGACATGTTTCCTGAGACTCACCCATATACTGTTAGCCAGAGCTTAGTAAATCACTTGTAATACACTTTCCCAGCAAAGTACTTCAACCATGTCTTTTTTTGTTTTGGTTATTGTATTTGTGTGTTTTTTTATGGTTGATATGTTCATGCAAATAAACATAGTGCTTTGTAACTTTCATTAATATGGCATTTTAAAACATTATTGCTTAACAGATGTTGATTATGGACGTGTTATTATGTGTTTGCCCAATAATGTTTGATAATTATCTATTAATGAAAATAATAAGAAAGTGCTACCAATTTACTTTTTTTTTAAAGAATGTCCATAATTGTTGACATTTCGCTTTTCATACTCTTCTAAGATATTTTGGAACCATTGATCCTTGAAAAAAATCCTATAGTGCTAGAATAACACATACTCAAGTAGACTTGCACTGTAGCACACATCCATACAAAATAAAAGTTTAATAGGTCAATCAGAAAGTATTTTACAGAAAGAAATGTATTTTATTATTTAAAGGTTGAAAAAGCTTTCGAGATCAGTAGGAAATTAAGAGTTATGAGGGGAAAAAATATTTTCTTATGAATATGAAACTTGGAGGTTTCAAAATATAATAAAGAAAATGTTTTAAGTAATGTAACCATGCGTTCAGTCAGAAGCTTAATTAACATGCTAAATAAATTCTATAATAGTTTTTCTCATAAACTTTATTAAAATATTATAAATAACGTTATTTAGTTATTAAAACAAGATTCGTTTATTTTCTTTATCATCCTCACAAAATCATCACTAGATGGAAACCACGAGTCATATATAATAAACTCCCTCAGCTGTACATGCTCGGTTCTAGCGCTGCGGAAGGGCTTGACACTAAACCAATAAGAAACCGGCTTTGGAGGCGGGACGAGTTCTGATTGGTCAGTGGCGTTCGTATATAAAAACCCTGGAGCGGAAATTGAAAGGCGCCATTTGCTCGTTGGACGGCGCGGGGTAGCTTAAGCATAAGGAGTTGAATGACAATAAAACGGGGGAGAAACCGGAGGATTCCGCAACGCAAAACAACCCCAATCCATTCGAATGGAGGCGCCCATCAACCCGTCTCTTGACAGGTATTGTCGGCGTGCCCTCGGAGCCTATAAACGAATCCTAATATCACAAAGGATGAGCAGAAGGGAAGGGAGCGTTTATTTACAAGTTAATTTTCCTCCTCAAAATGAGAATGTAACTCATGTTAAAACTGCCTTGCGTCTTTTTAAATGAGTCCCAGCTATTACAATAACAGCATGCAGCGAGCATCACTGTGTTGTGGGTCTGTACTGCATCATTTCCCTCCGCCATCTTCAGCATTTAAAGGGCTACACTGTAACACACGTACTCACCATGGTAACCACTTTAGTTATTGATACAAACAGGCATGTTGCTATGTTAACTTGATATTTACACTGTTGCAGTGTCATCTCGTATTAATAAATCATGGCTTTGTAGTAGTAACTGTGCTAATTGGGTGCAAACTGTTTACATTGTGGTACAGTTTCCATACATGCTTCTCAGTGTTTTGCATGGCTTGCAGATATCTCTGTCTGATTATGCTTGTGCATGCAGTTCATTTGCATAAGTGCAGCGTTAATGAGCGATCTGAAGTGTTTGAGCTGTGTTATTAAATGTGTGTGCAAGGATAGGGAGGGGTGGATGATTCATGTGGCTGCGGTCCTGTGCTGATTGAGCATGAATGCACTGGACGCTTGTTTACAAACACATTTTGAATGACATTTACTGTAGAGTTTCTTACAGTGTGTTTTATTATGCACTGATGATTTCGTCTTGCTGCTAATGCACAATTTCCCTCATGGGATGAATTGTCTATTGAATGAATGTGTTGGTACTTATTTTCTAAATGGACTAATCCAGTGCATGTGTTATTATTCCTTGTAAACGATTTGTTGAAATAAGCACAATGATTTGTGATATTGGAAGAAAAAGAATCAAATCAGTAGTGTTCAACATTGAATGCTATTGTTTTTGTGTAAAGCTAGCATGGAGTTGCATAAGGATTATTAAATTAATTGCTGTGATATGATGCAGTATTACGTATACATTTGAATACATTTAGGTCAATGTTCTTGAGTTTCAAACATAAATGTCTGCATTTGTCAACATTTGTGCTGACCATGTCAGAAAACTGTTGTCGCGTTAAAAGGAAACTGTTTTATAAAATATTAATTTCTTACACGTTTATTGTATCTGTGTGTATATAATCAGTTGCATCTATAATCAAAGGTTTGTGGTCAGTATTAAAAAATAAATAAATAAATTCATATTTGTGTTCAGCAAGTAAATTCACACGTTAAATTCAGCAAAATTGTATATTGTAATATATATTGTAATAATATAAAAAAATGCTACTGTTTACTCTATTTTTGAGCAAATAAATGCGGTTTATTAATTGTTGTGATATGATGCAGTATTACTTATGCATTTGAATACATTTAGGTCAATGTTCTTGAGTTTCAAACATAAATGTCTGCATTTGTCAACATTTGTGCTGACCATGTCAGAAAACTGTTGTCGCATTAAAAGGAAACTGTTGGTATATTTTATAAAATATAAAATATTAATTTCCTACACGTTTATTGTATCTGTGTGTATATAATCAGTTGCATCTATAATCAAAGGTTTGTGGTCAGTATTTAAAAAAAAAAAAAATCATATTTGTGTTCAGCAAGTAAATTCACACGTTAAATTCAGCAAAATTGACAGTAGATACATTTATAATGTTACAAATATTTGTTTTAAATAAATGCTGTTTATCATTTACTATTTTTTTTTAATTTTTCAAAATATATGACATTTTTAATTTTAAAATGTAATAAAAAAAAACTGTTCTTATATATTGTAATAATATTAAAAAATGCTACTGTTTACTCTATTTTTGAGCAAATAAATGCGGTTTATTTTTGGCACGTAAAAGTAAAATATTATATTTTACACAATATCTAACACTGCTCACCACTCCCTAAAAAAAATGTAATGTCTAATGTATATCACATGGCTTGTGCAGGCACAAAACAATGCAATGTTCAATATGCAATAATGTTTATTATATGTTGCATTATGCATTTCTCCTTATCCTCCTAGCTCAACACTAAATGCTGCATCTTTTGTGTTGTGTTGATGATTTCTGCAGCAGCTCTGTAGGAGTAGGGCTGTCTGTCTTGGGTGGGATGGAGCAGAGTTCGGGCAAGCGTATTCGGAAACCCTCACTGCTCTATGAGGGCTTTGAGAGCCCGTCTCTGCCCCATGTGCCTCCTCCCGGACTTCCGTCCCAGCAGTCCCCGGTCACAGACCCCAGCCGACAGGGACGCACCACCAATCAGCTGCAGTTCCTCCACAAGGTCTTGGCGAAAGCATTGTGGCGGCATCATTTCGCATGGCCTTTCCATGAACCTGTGGATGTGGTCCGACTCAACTTACCTGTGAGTAAACTAGGGCTGCACGATAAATCGAAATGAATCGAGATCGCGATTCGACAGAAGCTGCGATTGTCATGCGTATCTTTCAGTGAAGCCCGGTTCTGTGATCAGCAGTAAATCTCCATCCGAAGGCCAGAGGGCGCTCTCGCGCTGAAACTCCAAATACGACTCGCAGAAGAAACCCAGAAAATGCCTGTCGCTGCAGCTGAATAAACAGAAGATTCAACTGCTTTCATTGATTCAACGTGACTAATAAACACACGACTACGGCAATATACGGTTTATCTGAGTTCTTGCAATGCCTTTATCACTGCTTAAATACTATGACATATGTTGCGTGCCTTATTCTGTGTAAGAAGCCACATCATCTCACAGAAGGATTTATTTCAAACACTCGACTGACGTTATGAAGGGAGCAAAAACATGTTATTAAATGTGGTATTTTCACATGCTTTCAGATGGAGCAGCATTCACTCCACAGAGCCGTAGTTCACTGAGAAGCTACGCAAACAGCTGTCATTATCGCCAACGATTTCATCGATTTCATAATCGTGCAATAAAATCGTCTCGATTTTTTTGCGTAACTTGTCAGTGAACTATGGCTCTGTGTAGTAAATTCTGCTCCATCTGAACGCATGTGATGATGATTTCCTGCTGATTACAGAACCGGCTTTACTAACAAAATGCGCATGACAGTCGCGTTCCATTAATCGTCCAGCCCTAGAGTGAACGCATAATTTCTGAGAATAAATCTACATTTTGATTGAATGGACATCACTTTGATATAGTCACCACTGATAAATTGCTCTTAATTGTAATGAAGAAAAATTCTTTTTCTGTTAAGCTGCTTTGCAATGATGTGTGTCGTGAAAAGTGCTGACACAATGAATTTAATTGAATAATTCACATTAAAAGGATGTCAAGTCAATAATTTTTTTGATTTAGCTTTTTTTTTTTTTTATAAAGACAAACAAATAGTTATGAAAGCCTAAATATTAAATGTCATGGATGTATATTTACGGAGTAATCCATTATTTTGTTGAGGAGGCTCAAAATGTAAATTTTCACCTGAGATTTTTTTTGGAGACCAATTACAGGGAGGAAAAAATTACTTTAGAAAGATGGCAGCAACCTTGTGTTATTTTTACACGGAGATAGATACGTCTATTAGTAAAACCTGTTGACTTCAGCAATCTTGGTTGCATTATATGCCAATGGCGACAGTTCAAAATGGAACAAATGCACTTTTCAAGTTTTCTTTTCCAAGGTTTGCATGCCAGTAACTCAAGAAGTATTAAATATATCATAATGCCCTTTTAGACATTGGGTCTTAATAAACTTTTCTTTTGGTATCTTAAAGGGGTCATATGATGCGATTAAAATGTTTCCTTTCTCTTTGGAGTGTTACAAGCTCTTGGTGCATAAAGAAGATCTGTAAAGTTGCAAAGACTAAAGTCTCAAATCCAAAGAGATATTCTTTATAAAGAATATGTTGTTCTCAAGCCCACCGGCCATTCCTCACTCTAGCCCGCCGGCCGTTCCTCACTTCCAAAAGAGGACACAACTAGAAATCAGTGGTTAAGTTGTATTTACAACACTGTTCCAGAACACTTCAACCCAAATATTCAGATGTGTCCAGCGCATTTGCGGAGGATGAGGACTGTTTCCTGTGAGAGTAGCCTACAATGCCGGTGTCTGTTTCTATAAAGTTGGGGCAGTTCCAACTTTGCAAGGACAGTCTGGCGCTTCTGATTCACAGCCTGTAAGTACGTTTTTTATATTTAAATAATTTGCCACTGACGATTCAAATGCAAGTTTTAAGCAGTGTAGAGTAGCGCTTGTTGTTTCTCCAGACATGGTTTTATGTTTACGCAGTGCGATACACAACACATAAAAAGACAGTATAAGTCATTATAATCAGTAATTATGTTCCCACTGGATGCAACAAGTGCCTCGTTTGTAATGGGTTTTATTGTTTTTGTCTTGTTGCGCCAGGACACAGGGCATCACAGTATGGTAGACCGATGAGCTTTGTAAAAACTGATGCGTTTCAGAAAGGCGGAGCATAGAGAAACAATAATGTGCAGTATGTGGAAAATAATGTGTTTTTTTTACCTTAAACCGCATAAACACATTGCATTACACCAAATACACAACATAATGTTCTTTTTAGCAACATCATATGACCCCTTTAATTTGTAAGGCCCTATATGTGATATTGGGATCTAAATATGACTCCAAAAGTAGATAGTTAAATTCACAACTATAACCAACCTTCACAACTTTCAACCTTTGCTTTTATTTTTTCTTTGGTATTGCATTAATGCACAAAGACTGTCCAATTAGAAGTCTTCAGCATGTTGTTGTTGTCTTGTGACAGAGCGTCTCATATTACCAGTAGGCTGACAGCAAGTCTACAAACCTTGACCTTGCCTATTATATTCTTCTGCGCAGATAATATGATCTCCAATGACACTATTTCCTGTTTTGTTTTAAGGACTACCATAAGATCATCAAACAGCCGATGGACATGGGCTCAATCAAGAAACGACTGGAGAATAACTACTACCGCAGCGCCAGCGAATGCTTGCAGGACTTCAATTCCATGTTCACCAACTGTTACATCTACAATAAGGTGTGTGTTGCCATGGAAACATCCCGCAGTGCTCGTTAGGCATTTCCTAAAGGTTAGAGCAGAAACATAGTCATTTCATATAATTGCTGTGCTATTAAGCACTAAAATGAAATGTGAGAGATTCAAATGGTTATAGGTGACATATGGAGAACATGCATCATTTAGTGCTTATTTGAAGTAGAAATATGATGTTTAAACAGATGTCAGAACCATGCATGTATTAATACGTTTATAATGCTACAAAATATTAAATAAATAATAAATGCTGTTCTTTTGAATTTACTATTCACCATAGAATGAAAAAAATGTGTCATGGTTTCCACAAAAATGTGAAATGTTTCTTGAGCAGCAAATCATCATATTTGAATGATTTCTGCAAGATCTTGTGACACTGAAGACTTGGAGTAATGATGCTGAAAATTCAGCTGCGCATCACTGAAATAAATGACATTTTAGAATATATTCAGATTGACTTTTTATAAACTACAATAATATTTTACAGCTTTACTGTATTTTGATCAAATAAATGCAGCCTTGGTGAGCATAAGAATTTCCAAATCTTCCAAAACCAAACTTTTGAATGGTAGTGTACATTTACATATCATCATCATCATCATCGGTCCAGCAACTGTTGGCGCTGTTAAAGTTTTCTACAGAAGTGTATAATGTGAATCGTCTTTCAGCCTACAGATGACATTGTACTGATGGCACAGTCTCTGGAGAAGGTCTTCTTACAGAAGGTTGCCCAGATGCCCCAGGAAGAGATTGAGTTGCCCCCTTCTACCCCTAAAGGCAGAGGAGCAAAAACGATCAAAGGACATAGAGGCAGAGGTGAGTTACACAGTCATATAGTCTTTAGTGTCACATGTGTAGCTAATTCTGGCCAAGAACCGCCTATTCAGACTGGGTGTGCCTCACACGTCCTGAAAAGTGAAGCTGTGGGCTCTTTGATCACACCCTGGTGGCTGGCTGCAGTACAGGCCATAAACCCCTGCCCTCTCCACGTAAACGAATGGGACTTGAGTCAAAATAAAAAAATAAATTACACTTCCAATACAATTTTCCGAAAGATGGTTTTGGTCATTTAAGGTAGTTGTTATCACGCTGAGATATGTTAAATTGTTGGTTTTTGTGATAAGTTTGATTTTAGCTAGTATTTTGATGCTATAAAAACGGGGCGTGTCGTTATGGTTGATTGGGTCTTCGGGAGTTTGATACCGCGGCTCCACCTCACGACACTACTGCGCTGACTCTGGCTCCAAACATATCTCTACTGCGCAGACTCTGGCTCCAAACGAATCTCTACTGCGCAGACTCGGGCTCCAAATGACGTCATTTACTCAAGATGGCAGCGGCCATACTGAGATGCTTTGGCTTCACTTTTCTTTAGTGGAAGGAAGTGGAGACTTTTTTTACAGTTTTTTACAGCGGTCAGAACCAGTTTGCCACTTTTGCAAAATGTATGTTTATTTCCATCAGGAGGAGGAAGTGTTACATCAGCTCACCAGGTGCCTGCCGTGTCTCAGTCAGCGTACTCTCCTTCTTCACCCGACACGCCAGATTCCCAGTTTTCCACCCCTCCACAGACCCTGCTGAGCAACAGCGGCCCTCCTCCACCGCTGATGAACCCACCACCCACCCAACCCACCGCGAAGGTACATACACATCTGCTTCAGAGCAACACTCTGATGTTTTACATGGCTGAGCCTGATGCTGGGCATCATCATCATCCAGCTCGTCTGGAGTTACTTGTTGATCCATTATATTATATTATATTTTATATTATATGATATTTTATATATATACAGTATATATATATATATATATATATATATATACTGTATATATATATATAAAATATCATATAATATAAAATATAATCTGCAAAAATGTCAACAATTCTGTGTTTTTCTGTCAATATGGGGTGCTGTGTGTACATTAATGAGGAAAAAAAATTAACTTAAATGATTTTAGCAAATGGCTGCAATATAACAAAGAGTGAAAAATTTAAGGGGTTCTGAATACTTTCCGTACCCACTGCATATATATATATATATATCTCTCACATACATACAGTAGTCAACATTTGAAGTGGATCAAAAAAGTTCATCAAAGTTGTATATATACATACTGCTGCTGTCAAGGAATGTTTAGTTCATTGTTTGTAATTTGCTTTAATGTGTAAAAACACATAAACACTCACACACATGTATATATGCGCTTATTATATGCTTATTTTTTTCTGTTCAGTTTTTTTCTGAATGAAATTAATACGTTTGTTTATCAAGAATGTATTGAATTGCTCAAAAGTAACAGTTAAGAATTTTTACATTCTTAAAAATAAATGGTTTCAAATAAATGCTGTTCTTTAAAAATAAAAATAAAAAAGCATATAAAATCTATCATAATTTCTACAGAAATGTTTTCAACAGATAATAATAAAAAACATGTTTCTTGAGCATTAAATCATATTACATATTAATCAGCATATAAATGATTTCTGAAGGATCATGTAACCCTGAAGACTGGAGTAATGCTGCTTAAAATTCAGTTTTGAATCATGCGGGAAAAAATGACATTTTAAAACATATTCAAGGGAAAACATATGTATCAAACAAAACAAAAAATAGGTTTTTTAGAACACCATTGATGATGTCAAAATTTGTTAGCGCTCCAGAAACAGAAATGTTGGAGGGGGTGTGGGAAGGTAGGAGATCACACACATATATTTTGGGAATGTCTGAAAATATCTACATTTTGGGGAGGGGTAAAGGTTGAGATTAGGAAAATTCTGTTTGTAGACCTGCCTTTTACTCCCCTGTTTTTCTAGCTTGAAGGGATGCCCCAGGATTTATGTTGTAAAAACCAGAGATATATACTGCATATATAAGTGCAAGAAAAAACATAATTAACTGGATGAAGCCACACCCTCCAAAATTGCCCAGTGGATAGAAAAACTTGAATCTATTTATAGAATGGAATATATGACTGCTCAACTCCAACCGAAACTGGACATTTTTTATACAAAGGTGGGCACCTGTTGCTTTGTATCTGGACGCATTGAAAATGAACTGCTCAGTAAGGAACCTTGATTTATTCCCTGTTGTATTATTTGACAAGGTTGTATGCGTTTTCTTTCTACTCCTCTTATTTATATGTTTTTTGTTTTTGTCACTGCTGCTGTCAAGGAATGTTGAGTTCATTGTTTGAAATTTGCTTTAATGTATAAAAGTAAAGTAAAAAAAGGGTAACACTTTACTTGAAGGGGTGTGCATAAGACTAATCAAATAAATGCGGCCTCTTTGAGCATTAGACTTCCTTCAAAAACATAACAGTTTCTGACTTACTCTACATTTTCCAAATTTTTGGATGTTGTATATGTAATTGATAATTATGTATTGTGTATATAATAATAATTTTATGTGTTGTTTATTTCTATTTATTTAATTAACTAGTTATTATAATAAATCAACTACTGTTTATAGTAGTTATGATCTACTATATATACTATGATGTATAGTCATATGATCAGTATTTCGTGTACTTACAGACTATAATATACTTGTATAGTCCATGCTACCTGTGTGCTCTATTCCAAGTATTCTGAAGCTTTTTGGTAGAAATGTGTGAGGAGCAGACTGAAATATAATGAATTATTCACTCAAAATGTTGCCTTCTGTCAGTGCTTTCAAACATTTTCAGCTGCTGGTAGGTTCAGTTGAGTATGTAGTTATAACTAGCACTAACTGAAAGCCTTATGTCTCTGTTCTCTCTGCAGAAGAAGGGTGTGAAGCGTAAAGCCGACACCACCACTCCCACCACACTCGGCTTCCCCGTGACCGCAGCTGCTCGGATGGGAGGCATGGGGAAAGGTCACGGATCGGCCGGAGAGATGCCCCACTCGCTCTCCTCAATGCCCGTGGATTGTTCACCCAGCATGAACGTGAACGAGCCCACCCACTTGCAGCCCCTCCTTGGGCGACCGCTGTCCCGTCGTCCAATCAAACCTCCCCGTAAGGACCTGCCCGACTCCGTGCGGCCCCATCAGCCCTCGCGGCGGGGGAAGCTAAGCAAGCAGCTTCGCTACTGCAGCGGCGTCCTTAAAGAACTACTGTGCAAAAAACACGCGGCGTATGCCTGGCCCTTCTACAAACCCGTGGACGCATCGACGCTGGGCCTGCAAGACTACCACGACATCATCAAACACCCCATGGACCTCAGCACCATCAAGGTGACTTGCATGAACTACATGCACACAGTACTGGTGCTGTTTGGATGGTCATGTATACATGGTTCCGCTGCAGGTTTGTGGCTCTGGAAAAGTCCTGGTAGCATTAAAGCATTTTGAGGTGATAGTCCACCTGTGTTTTGTGTTCCTCAGAGGAAGATGGATGAGCGTGAGTACAGAGACGCCCAGCAGTTTAGCGCTGATGTCAGACTCATGTTCTCCAACTGCTACAAGTACAACCCACCTGATCATGACGTGGTCGCCATGGCACGAAAACTGCAGGTACATGGACTGCCTCTGCTGTTTTGTATAAAGATACACCGATATAGAGATGCTTAATTCTGCTTAAATGCAAAATCCGAATTGATCCTAAAATAGGCTTCTGTTTTTGTGTAAAATGTTAAAACATCTAAACTGGACATGTTAGAGACGGTTTCTTGACATTCAACCTATGTAGTAATTGTTTTGGCTGATAGCTAGAATGATGTACAGGTGCATCTCAATAAATTAGAATGTCGTGGAAAAGTTCATTTATTTCACTAATTCAACTCAAATTGTGAAACTCGTGTATTAAATAAATTCAATGCACACAGACTGAAGTAGTTTAAGTCTTTGGTTCTTTTAATTGTGATGATTTTGGCTCACATTTAACAAAAACCCACCAATTCACTATCTCAACAAATTAGAATATGGTGACATGCCTAATTTATTGAGATGCACTTGTATATATTAATAATATTTATTTTTTAAATATATATTAGTAGTATTAGTATTACTGATTTAGTGTTAAATATAATTTTTTTTGTTTGATTTGCAGATAATGAAGCTTGATATTATTTGCTTCTAATATCAGCCTAGTCAAACTGAGAGGGATTTAAAAGTTATCTTTTAAATACAATTTAAAATAATAATATCATTATCATATAATATCAATTATACTAATTTTAATATTTCACATTCTTTTTTTATTTGATTGGAGAAAATGAAGACTGATATTATTTGCTTCTAAAATCAGCCTCTGAGCGATTAAATATATATATATATTTTTTAAATGTAATTAAAAAAAATATATATATATATTATTTTTTTATTTAGATGATGGCAGTTATTTTTATTGTTATTCATTTAAATATTTGAAATATTAAATTTTTTATTTGATAGTTAAACTGAGTGTTTTATACAGTGTATATATATATATATATAAATTAAAAAAAATTATGTAAACATTAAAAATAATTTAAAATGTTTTATTTTAAGATTCTAGATAATATCAATTAGTTTTATGTTTTATATTTGTTCTTGTTATTGCTCATTTTAATGTTTAAAATTTTAAATAATTGTAATAAAATAAAAAAATTTTTTTTATTATTATTGGAAAAAAAATAATTATGATATTAGCTGCCTAGTCAAATAATTGTAAAATAAATATAAAAATAGCAAAATTTATAAAAAAAATAAAATATTAAGTAATTAGATAATAAAAATATATTTATTATTATGACAGAAATATTTTGCATTTCCTAAAAAGTTGTTTATATTTGTTAGCAGTTTTGATAGGATTGTCTTTCTACATATATAATATTTTAATATTCTTCCCTTTCTCTTTCCACAGGACGTGTTTGAGTTCCGCTTCGCAAAGATGCCAGACGAGGTTTCAGAGGAGGAGGAATTGTCTCCCATGCCATTAGGCCGGAACATGGGCATGCTGGGAATGCACCACTCCTCCTCTTCATCCTCCTCGTCCTCCTCTTCATCCTCCTCTTCCTCCTCGTCGGAGAGTGAGCCGAGCAGCGACAGCAGCCCGAGCTCTGACAGCGAGGAGGAGAGAGCTTCACGCCTGGCCCAGCTGCAGGACCAGGTGTGTACTCAGGTACACAGACCTTCCTGTTACGCTCTACTTCATACATGCACATGAAGACGAAATCAAAGACCCTTTTACTTTGATAAATCTCTCTAGTCTTACTGTGCACGGTTCATCCATTCACACATCCTTATAATAACTCGCATGTTAATTAAAGAAAAAATGTCATGGCTATGACTGTCAGAACGTGATAGTAGCTTTGATCTTTTAACATGTAGTATATGCCTGTGTTTTAGCTCAGAGCGGTACATGAGCAGCTGGCAGCCCTCTCCTCCGGCCCGATTGTCAAACCCAAAAGGAAACGAGAGAAAAAGAAAGACAAGAAGAAGAAAAAGAAGCCAGAGAAACGCAGAGGAAGTCGAAGTTTGATGAGTGATGAGCTGGACAAGCCTGCCAAACTGCCTAAAAGCAAATCCAGCCGTGCTTCACTGTCATCCACACAGAGCAAGAAAGGCCCTGCGAAGAAAAGCAGCAAGAACAAGTTTGTATTTTTCACTTCGCTTGTTCTTGTTGGGAGTGGAGTAGCTAATATGGATGGGAATTTAATTATTCCGCCCTAAAGAGTTTGTCCAAACTAGTGTTGTTACTTAACTAAGACTAAAAATAATAAAAAATAATTTTTTGCTAATCAAATTAAATCTGAAATACAATACAAAAAATAAATATTTTGTAGAATATAGAAATGTTGCCTTGTCAACTAACTGAAATAAGTTTAAGTTGAAGTACTAAAATTATTAAAACTGAAACAAAAATAAAGTTATATAGAAATATAAAAAAAATGACAAAAGCACATAACAAAATTACTAAAACTAAAATTCTGTTATTAAAATTTTTTATTTTAATGAATAATAAATCATAATTTAATAAAAATACATTCTTTAATACATTCAACTTTACATATTTCATTTTTAAAGTACCATTTATTGCAACAAAAAAATGATTTAGTTAAATGTGATAAAAAAAAAAACAGTTCTGACCAATTCAGTTTGTGAGTTGTTGGATTAATTCAGTAGACTGATTCAACAATAACCTGAGATGCTGAAGTACCATAGTAGCATTTAGTTATCTAAACTGGTAACTAAAACATTTTCATAAGGAGCAACATATCTTCACTTTAACCAGTAGCTTCACCCTCCCTCTGTTCAGCATTACAAGTCTCTTTTATTTGATTTACTCTGGCAGGAACACAAAGAAATCATCCTCGTCTCGTTTTGCGTCGGCCGCTGCCGACTCCTTACCGCACTACGACTCTGAGGAGGAAGAGGACGGTCTTCCCATGAGTTACGACGACAAGCGGCAGCTCAGCCTGGACATCAACAAGCTGCCCGGGGAGAAACTGGGCCGTGTGGTGCACATCATCCAGTCACGGGAGCCCTCGCTGCACGACACCAACCCTGAGGAGATCGAAATCGATTTTGAAACACTGAAGCCGTCCACACTGCGTGAACTGGAGCGATATGTGATGACCTGCCTGCGCAAGAAGCCCCGCAATCCGTACGGTGAGCAGAGATTTAGTGCTTGCTACCTATGACATCCCAGTCGGATGATAAATCTAGAAAATATCTACATATCATGGCCGTTTTATATATATATATTTATACATACACACACACACATTATATATATATACACATATATACAGTGGGTACGGAAAGTATTCAGACCCCCTTAAATTTTTCACTCTTTGTTATATTGCAGCCATTTGCTAAAATCATTTAAGTTCATTTTTTTTCCTCATTAATGTACACACAGCACCCCATATTGACAGAAAAACACAGAATTGTTGACATTTTTGCAGATTTATTAAAAAAGAAAAACTGAAATATCACATGGTCCTTCATCTTCAGATTATTTATTTGTAATTTAGTAAATATGATGAAATAAATATACTTTAAATTTACGTTTTTACTTTATTTTTGCTGTCAAACGATTAATTGCGATTTATTGCATACATAATAAAAGTTTTTGTTTGTATTAATATATGTGTGTGTTCTCTGTATATTCATTATGTATATATATAAATGCACACACATACCGTATGTATTCTGAAAATATTTACATGTATTTGCATGTCTATTTATATTCATATAATTTAAATTGTAAATAAATATATTTAATATATAAATTTTTTTTTCTGAAATATGTACATGCATGTGTGTGTATTTATTTATATATATTATACATATATTATGTAAACAAAAACTTGTTTTGGATTTGATTAATCGCGATTAATCATTTGACAGTACTAATATATACATAATAGTGTAAAAATATAGCATCGACCATCAACAACAAAAAAAAATTCAATACTGGTTTTAAATCAACAGTAGTTATAATGCATGTTTTAGCTAGAATTGTTTGTTGTGCGATGCATCAAGTGTAATTGTCTATTTATATTCATATAATTTAAATTGTAAATAAATATATTTAATATATAAATTTTTTTTTCTGAAATATGTACATGCATGTGTGTGTATTTATTTATATATATTATACATATATTATGTAAACAAAAACTTGTTTTGGATTTGATTAATCGCGATTAATCATTTGACAGTACTAATATATACATAATAGTGTAAAAATATAGCATCGACCATCAACAACAAAAAAAAATTCAATACTGGTTTTAAATCAACAGTAGTTATACAGAAACCCAAAGGTAGAATTGTTTGTTGTGCGATGCATCAAGTGTAATCTAGATCTATCCTGTGTGCAGTGGTGAAGAAGGGAGGAGGTGGGAAAAGCCGAGAGGAACTGGCTCTGGAGAAGAAGAGGGAACTGGAGAGGAGGTTACAGGATGTGAGCGGACAGCTGAACTCTGCCAAGAAACCCCAGAAACCCAAAGGTAGGGCTGAGAGCAAATTATGAAGCACTCTTCAGTTTTTGTGTTCAGGCCTCAACAATAAGTCCGGTCTGATGGCCCGAGGCTGGTGTTATCGAGGTTCAGGCCAGTGTTGCCTTTATGGGATCGATTTATTTTGTGTATAGTGCTGATGTTGAACAAGCAGACAGCATTAGAACGAGCACAGGTGAAAACAGTACACATAAGATGAGATCTTATGCTCACTAACTACTAGAAAGGAAAAAAAATGCAACAGACATGCTGCAAGATACTTGGGGCTACATGATTAATCAAAATAAAGCCAAAAATCGTGATGATTATGGTGTTTTCAGCAGCTAAGAGCGGCTTGTTCACAATTAATGCCACTCCACACAAACTTGCAATTTGGGAAAGAAACATGCGCCAACCATCTTCCCTTGTAATGACAAGTGCTTATAAACCAGCTGTTGTCAACAAAAGAAAAGGCTTTAAGGGCTTCCTGTGATTTTACAACAAAATAAAAAAAAGCTTGATGGTTTAACATTTGAAAATGAAAAAATTAAGACAGCGATAAATATTAGTATTGTAATGCTACCGGTGTATTGTGACATAAATTATAAATTATTATTATTATTCTTAAGTAAATTATTTGAAAACCGCACATATTTTGGTAGTAAAAAATAAAATATATATATAATATATGATTTAGGTACGCAACATTGCACGACCAAAATATTTCAACACGATTGCAATGTGATTTATACAATAGTAGTTCAAGAAACAAGAAGTTAAAATTAAGTGACTTACATTTTAGACACAATATTGACTGTTTTTGCTCAATTTCGCTGATGAAAATAGTTCCAATCGAAGCCACAGCAGAACTGTTTTGTGTCTCCGAGCAACACAGCAGTGTTTCGTGAATCCACGTTTTTGAACGAATCGAGTGAGTCAGTGATTCAGTAACCCACTCATAAAGGCAGTAGTCACTTGCCTCATTTCTGAACGAATCAGCCGTTTGAACAAATCTGCTGCATCTGTTGACTAAATGACTCACTCATTCAAACAGTCATGTGCCGCCACCTACTGGTTTGGTTTCATATTTAAAACTATCATTGCATTTTCCCCAACATTTTTTATTTGTATGTTTAAAAAATGAATCTTATAAAATTAATTAATTGAAACAATGTAAGAATTCGATGTGAAAGATGACTCATTTAGTAAGGTTAGTGAAAAATGACAATTTAAGAAACCGTAGGAAATGACATCTGTTTTGTTATATACAGCAACTCCTTTTCAGTTAATTGTTATTTCTATCCCTTTTGTAGTCACAGAGCATTTTATTTCGAGAGTTGTTTAAGTTGTTTAAGTGAGAGAACATCTGTAACTTTGTCCAGAGTGGGGTAATTGTAAAGTTTAATAATTTATGTAAATCATTTTTTGCATTAAAAAAGTATAGATTTTTGTTTGTATATGCTGTCAATTATAGTTTTTAGAAAGAAAATCGGAATTGACAAAAATCGGTATCGGCAGGTCACACTTACAAAAAAATCGGATATCAGAATTGTCGTTCAAGAAAATTGAAATCGGTGCATCTCTAAAAACAATAAATATTTTAATTGTATTAAAAATAAGAAATAGTACAAAATAATTATTACTATTATTAAATAAATTATTTAGAAAAATGAATATTTTAATCGTATTAAAAATTGAGAGTTGTTTAAGTTGTTTAAGTGAGAGAACATCTGTAACTTTGTCCAGAGTGGGGTAATTGTAAAGTTTAATAATTTATGTAAATCATTTTTTGCATTAAAAAAGTATAGATTTTTGTTTGTATATGTTGTCAATTATAGTTTTTAGAAAGAAAATCGGAATTGACAAAAATCGGTATCGGCAGGTCACACTTACAAAAAAATCGGATATCAGAATTGTCGTTCAAGAAAATTGAAATTGGTGCATCTCTAAAAACAATAAATATTTTAATTGTATTAAAAATAAGAAATAGTACAAAATAATTATTACTATTATTAAATAAATTATTTAGAAAAATGAATATTTTAATCGTATTAAAAATAAGAAACTACAAAATTATAGAAAATATTAAAAGTATTTATTATTATTATTAAATACTTATTTTGTTAATTGTATTGCAGTAGTAATATTTCTTCTTTGATTTAATTATTTATTTTTACATTTATTTTTGCTAAAAATAACAACAACAACAATAATAATAAGTTATTATAGTCATATTGATATATACCTGCTTTTTTCCAAATCACATTTTAAATCATTATCACGTTTTTTAATTAGAACAAATTCAGTTAAAGTTAGTTTTTTCCCAAATAATTTAGCCCTACAAATGCTCCAGTATAATATTGAATATTGAAGTAATATTGAATTACTCAAAGGTGCAGAACGATTGTATGTATATGTCCTGTAGGGATTTATGTAAAATTATAACGTAAATCCAATAAGAAGTTAGGTTTTTAGCCACTTACATGTTTTCAACTCTTGTATTCTTATCTATTATAAACCTTTATGAGAATGATTTAGCCTTTTGAGAACAAGCTATTTGTTTTTAGTCATTTGTCTTGTGTCTATTTTAAAAATACAAAACCTACTTCCAGTATTCAAAAGTATTTTTCATTGTTGTCTTTTATCTGGACAACCGACCCAGCCAAGTCAACAGCAAAACTCACTATTGTTGAGCCCTGCCGAGATACACCCGCAAAACCAGTTTCCTTCACGAGTGAAAACCGGTTTGGTTTTTCTCTTCCAGTGGAGAAGCCCAGCGGCGCGGAGCCTCACGCCATAGCCTCGCGTCTCAGCGCCAGCAGCTCCAGCTCAGGCTCCTCCTCATCATCCTCCTCCTCCTCCTCCTCCTCATCTGACACCAGTGACTCGGACTCCAGGTGAAGAGGACTCTGGGAAGGCACAGGAAGCAGGCTCTCTGGGGTGCATTCAGAGCTGCGGCCTGCCGTACAGACACCTTGTTTTCCGTGCCTCCTCAATCCAGGAACTATGTTTACTTCAGTGTAAAAAAATGTATATATTAGGATTTTTTTTCTTTTATAAAGAAGGCTTTTACCAAGATGCCCATAATGGGAAAGAGTGCATAATCATAACTACTTTTCTTAGTTGACGAAATAGCTTGTTGTTTTGCTTCCATTTTGACAGTTTAATTGAGTCTTGAAACATTTCTTGCTGCTTTTTGCATTGCTTTAAAGATCAGGGCCAGTATTTAGATCTCTTTGAGCAACCAAAGCTTGCATGAAGGTTTATAAAGGACCTTCAATGGGAAAATGAGAAGGAAAATGAAGAACTACTTTGCATTTGCATTGGCTTTAAAACGTTTAGGTTTTCACGCCGCGATGCACTGGACTGTTTTGGGATTTGGGATTTGTACGTATGATATTCTTTCCATATGGCTTCGCAGTTTGCTCTCTAGTTTAATTTTGCTGTTGCTTTGATCTGTAAGAAATGGATTTAATTTGACGTTTTTTACATGATCGAATCAATGTCAAAGGACACTTTTTATCATAAATCTGTCTGATTAGGCATCTGTGAAATTGTGGTGATAATATTCATTGAAAATAACAGCCATAACGCCTCATCGGACTGGAGGAGATGGACTGGATTGGTTCATGAGCGCTAGAGAGACGCTGCTAGATTGAGTGCTTTGAATTAGTTATTTAAGTTGAATGTTAACTTGAGAGATCTGGTTTGTAGACGAGACTAAAGGAATCGCATTTAAGCAATAGACTGTCATTTATTTCTTGTGTATAGAGTCCATAATACCATGCTTACCTCTCAATTCTAGAATATAATTTTTGTGTATATAAGACACATGGCAGATCATTGTGACCTAATATTCTCTATCTGCAGTATAATTAAGAGTTTATGCGCTCCGGATTATACGTTGGTTTTTATTTGGATGGAAATACAACATACAACAAGTGAATGGTGTGAAGTGGTGTTTCAATATTTTATTTCATATTTTTGTTGGTGCAGCCTTGCAAAACAGGATATACTAGGTTGAACAATGTGTTTAAATAGTGTTTACAAGTAAACTCAAAAACTCGGTGCTTTCGGTTTAGCACAAGGACATGAAGAAGTTCTGATTGCTGGGATTTTATGAGCGCAAGGTTTGTACAGTTTCAGAAAACATTTAAATATCGGGATTTTTTTATTTTTTGGGAAATTTGTGCCGTCAAATATCTCAATGGCAATTTACATAACTAATCCAACTGTCAACTATCCTACCAAATTTAATAAGAAGCACTTATAAACCAGCTGTTGTCAACAAAAGAGAAGCTTTAAGGACTTCCTGTGATATATATTTTATTATATTTCAACTCAATATATTTCCATTTACATTCCTGTCATTAGCAACTGGAACAAATCATTGAATGATATGTTGATTGATGCATCATGGGAAAGAAAATTTGATTTACTGGTTCATATTAGATCTGGGTCAGAGCATATTGTAAATGAATTGGACACCATATGTTTCTATTATCGTTGGTCCTGTTGTTCAGTGCACAGTGGTTATTACAGAAAAAATACAGTGGCTTCATGCATCACAAAAGAAGCGAAACCTGATTAGGGTGTTTAAATAGTGTTTACAAGTAAACTCAAAAACTCGGTGCTTTCGGTTTAGCACAAGGACATGAAGAAGTTCTGATTGCTGGGATTTTATGAGCGCAAGGTTTGTACAGTTTCAGAAAACATTTAAATATCGGGATTTTTTATTTTTTGGGAAATTTGTGCCGTCAAATATCTCAATGGCAATTTACATAACTAATCCAACTGTCAACTATCCTACCAAATTTAATAAGAAGCACTTATAAACCAGCTGTTGTCAACAAAAGAGAAGCTTTAAGGACTTCCTGTGATATATATTTTATTATATTTCAACTCAATATATTTCCATTTACATTCCTGTCATTAGCAACTGGAACAAATCATTGAATGATATGTTGATTGATGCATCATGGGAAAGAAAATTTGATTTACTGGTTCATATTAGATCTGGGTCAGAGCATATTGTAAATGAATTGGACACCATATGTTTCTATTATCGTTGGTCCTGTTGTTCAGTGCACAGTGGTTATTACAGAAAAAATACAGTGGCTTCATGCATCACAAAAGAAGCGAAACCTGATTAGCTGGTGGAATTCAGTGCTCTAGTTTCTATCAGGCATGAGGAAACCATATCGTGCACAATAATGACTGGAGGAGGAAGTAAATATTACCAGTAAATGCCCCGTTCGTGGCATTCGGCTGATGGCCTTGAAATGTGGCGCTTGTCCTTTCTGTTTCGCACATTTAGCGTTTTTTGGAGTTTTTCAAGAGCTCAAGGTAATGATTTTATCTTCTTATAACTACTTTTTAAACCTGCTGGACTGAAATTTGAGTTTGTTCTTGTTGACGTTGTGTTTATTTTTTTCTAATCCTGTATGTTGATGGTTTTTCTCCCTCAGGTGTGAAGCATTTAATGCGTCAGCTGACGTACTGTCATATAGAGATGATGGACGCTGGTTTTGAGCTGGAGTTTGACGGTGAGGAGCTCTGGCACGTCGATCCTAATGATTACACAGCAAAGCAGCGTTTGCCGGAGTTCGCAGGCGACTGGACCCTCGACCGCAATCTGCCTTCTCTAGCGCACTACTCCATCGGCACCTGCTTCTACAATATCCCTCCCTGTATCGCTGGAGAAAAAAATCCCCCTGAATCCATCGGTAAAATCATGATTCAATTATTCAGTGTATATATAATATTTTATATTTCTTTTTAATAAAGCCTGTCAAAACATGTTTAAGGCAACGTTTACCTCAAAATCAAAAGAAAATGAAACCTGTTTTATGGCTGTTTTGTATTATGATGATTTCTATAACAATTAAGCTCATCTTGCCCTAAAATTCTCATTACTTGTATGTATTGTATTGCAAAAAGCAACATTTTTTTTTTTTTACAAAAGCGCACAACTGCATGAAAAGTAAAAACAAGTGCAAAGATAAAAGCTATAAAGTATATAAATAATACTTAGAGACTTATAATACTCTAGACTTATTTTATGACCTTTTTTTTTTTTCGTGATGAAGATTTTCATAAGCACATTTTGCTCTCAATTTCTCATTACACTAATGAAAACATGTTTTAGTTAAAATGACTAACTGAGAAAAAAAATTAACCCTAAATAGTAATATTTAAAATAAAATAAAAATGATAAAAGGGCATAATATTAAAATAAAAAGTTAAAATAAAAGCTAATTCAAAATATTTATAAAATAATATATCAATAATACTAAAATAACAGCTCAATTGTCATTAAAATCATTACTTTTTTCAGTTAATTTTATTATATTTACTGCAATATAAAAATATTTAAACTTTTTTTCTTAATACATAATAGTATTTGTTGTAGTGTCTTTTTAATAAGACTCACCATTGAATTAAATCACCATCAGAATTACACACTCAAAAGTAAAAACTCAATTGACTAAAGCGAAATAAAAATACATTCTTCTAAATTAAATTCATTTTAAAATTAAAAAAGGCAAAAAAAAATGTAAAAAGTGAAAGTATAGAAATAAGCCAATTCAAAATATTCATAAAAGCTATAATATTATATAAATACTAAAATAACACTGCTCCGTTGTCATTTAAAATCGTGACATTTTTAAAAATATTTTTTCTCAATATTTTATTAAATCTACAAATCTTTATTTTTTTTGGAATGGAAAAGATGAATACTTTCAGAATAAGTTGCTTCAGCCAGTCAATCAATTATAACTTCTTGTCTGCCATTGGTCGGCCAGACAAGCTATATTTCCATCCACCTATTTTTATGCGCATTTGGATGAAAAAACGCTGGATGAAAATGCCAAGATGTGCATAAATTCCAAAAAAGTGCATAAAAATCATATGCGCTCAACTAAGTTGGATAAATGTCTTATCCGGTAAGAAAACATGCACATAAACTACGATGGAAACACTTTTACCAAATAAATTCCTTAAGGCGCATCAAAAAAGACATGTGACTTTGCGATGGGACAGCATAAAACTGGACCAACCAACGGACCGATCATGTTTCGTCTGCGCGCTCTGAAGCTCATAATTTATTGTATACAAAAATTATTATTAGACAATGCCTTCTCCTACTGCAACAAATTACATTTTTCTTTGTGATATTTAGCGCAAGTTAATCAGGAATTGACCTTGTCTTCAACTCACTGGATGGAAACGGTGCTTTATTCGCAAATGTTTTATGCAATATCCCAATTTTGCGCAAAAGTTTAATTTGTAACTTTGGATGGAAACATAGCTACAGATAGTCCCGCCTTGTGCTCAAACATACAAACAGTGCTTTAAGTACACGCAAATGTTTTAAGCAGTTATTTCGTATCTCCCCTAAATCTGTCCACAGTTCCTCCATCCACACAGCTGTACACCAAGAGCGACGTGAAGCTTGGTGTTGAAAACACCCTCATCTGCTCAGTGACCAGCTTCCACCCGCCGCCGGTGAACATCTCATGGACGAGGAACGGAGAGCCGGTGAGTGAGCAGGACGTCAGTGAGACGCAGTATTACTCCAACCCGGACTTCAGCTTTCGCCTGTTCTCCTACCTGAACTTCCTTCCTGAGCAGGGAGACATTTACACCTGCAGCGTGCGACACAGAGGACTGGAGCGAGACATCACCAGGTTCTGGGGTGAGCACTTCTCTTTTGTGGGAATTTCAGACGTTGGGTAAAGATTTCCAACCGCATGCAGTTGCTCGGTCTGAACACTGATCTTGGTGTGTGAGAATTTTCCACAGTTAGTTCCTTTTCTTAACCCAATGAAAATGACTTTTTTTCTAAGGAAAGTTTGTGGAAAAATTATTTTTTTTTGTATTTCTGTGCAGCGGGAGCAAAGGATTCAAGTCAAAAATTCACCATTAAGAACTAATAGCATGTTGAATAATTTTTTTTTCTTCCTTTTTGTTAGGTTTTTTAAATAGTTTACTAAATACTAAAACTTTTTATACTCATAATTAGGGGTGTAAGGATACATGTATTCGTATTGAACCGTTCGGTACGAGGCTTTCGGTTTACATTACAAACCGATTTGTTTCAAAATTAGGTTTCGGCGCATTACAAACCGAACGATTCGATTCGTTGGACTAATCCTATTACATTTGGAAAATATAATGTTCTCCGTGCCACTGCGCTCAACAAGGCAGCCCAAATGACGTAACGGGACACGCACTGCGAGAGGCCCTGCGATAACCTCCCCTTGCTGGGTTGCGTCGAAAGACGATGATCTTGTATCGACTATAGCCAGAGATATTGTCAAAAACATCAATTGTTGGCAATATTAAGATATTTGGCATTTCCAATTAATGTAGGCCTTTTACATTTTTATTTTTATTAGGCCTATTATTATTATTATGAAGTTACTTTTATTATTAAATTAAAATTACAATTAATTTGCCCCACGATAATTACCAAATAACTGACGTGCTGCGAGGATAACAAAAGATTAGGCTATATATTTACTCCTCAAATAAAATGTTTTAAAAAAAGGTATTTTCGTCGGTGACAATAGCCTTGTGGGTGGTGTGCAGACATATAGTGCCATTGCGCTCCGGGCGTCCCGAGTTCGAGTCCCGGCTCGTGGACCTTTCCCGATCCCGCCCACCTCTCTCTCTCTTACTTCGCTTCCTGTAACTGCTATAAAGTCCTATCAAAATAAAAATGCCAAAAAAAAAAGTTCTTTTAAAACAGAGCTATACAATGAATTATAGGCCTATGATTAAAATATTAACACTTCAGTCATCAATAAAAATCAATGAAATAAAAAAGCTTTTATTTCAAGCACCGACTTTCAAAAACAACCTGTTTAACAAAATATGTTTCTTCTCATTTTTTTTACTATGTAATATTAGAAATATTAAGGGAATAAATAAACAATAAATAACAGTTAGCTATATACCGTTATCAGCATATGTTGAAGTAGATTAGTCTCTGAGAGAATCGACCCGAACCGTGAATTTTGTGAACGTTACACCCCTACTCATAATAATATAATAATAATTATAATACTTTCATACTTTTAAGAATATAATCAATTATTACTAGTAGTAGTGTTTGTTTATTCTTTAATTAACAGAAAATTAAGACCCAAATGAAGGTTAAAAATGCCTCCTTGCTGCCTTTTATATTTAATCAAAAATTTTACTATTTATTTATTATTAAATAATAATTATTGCTTCATCAGTATTCAGTAAAATATATAGATTTGATAGATGTGCGATAATATACAGTTTCACGTAAGATAATTTTGTGAAGCAAAGGAATACTACTATCCATGTTGTTGATTATTATTATTATTATTTGCACATTTCTGAGCAATAAAACAAAAACATAAGTAAAAAATGAATCCATAAGAACTAAAAGCATTATTATTTATTATTATTATTTAAATAACAGAAAATTTTAAGACCCAAATGTAGTATTAAAAAGGCCCCTTCAATGCCTTTGATATTTGCATGATGCATGATATTTAATAAAAGATTTTACTATTTATTTATTGCTTCATCAGTAGTCAATAAAAATAAATAAAATTTTATAGGTGCACAATAATGCACAGACATAATTTGTGAAGCAAAATGATACTAGAATGTATGTTGTTGATTAAGACTTTTGTATTTTATTTCTACTATTAATTTTTGCTATATATTTGAGATGTTTGGATGGCTGTTTAATGTTGGTGATGTGCTGCTGTCTGTGTCCCACAGAGGTGGAGGTGCCGGAAGACTCTCAGGAGGTTGAGACGGCGGTGCTTGTGATCGGAATTCTTGTGGGATTTTTGGGATTTGTGGTGGGAATCATTATAATCGTAATGAGCAAGATGGAGCTGCGGGCTGTATGATCGCTCACAACATCTGCACTCAGAAACTCAGACAGCCTTCTGTTCTTCTAGCACAAACTCTGCAAATCATTTGTTTATTCTGATTTTTTAAAATAATAAAAGTAACTATTTATTTAATATTGAGTTTTTTTTAATCTCATTTGCCTCTTAATAGTAATATAATATATTTGTAATTTATTTATGTGTTTGTTTTATTTATTTATTTATTTATTTTATTTTTTAAAAATGTTATTTGTTTTTTGTTTGTTTGGATAGCTCCTTCAGGTGTTATATGCAAGGACAACCTTGCAATTTATTAATAACAAAAATATTAATATTTATTAATATATTCATTTGTTTATTTTTATTTATATTATATTATTTTATTTTGTAGCTCTTTCAGGTGTTATAAGCAAGGACAACCTTGCAAAAGCTGAGAATGGAATGTAATATTAAGCATACAGGATTAACCTATAAATTGACCATTTAAAAAATGTTCTTTATACATTTAGATTATATAGAAAATATAAAAATATTGTGCATCATCCAAGACATGACATAAAAAAAAAGATCCAACAAATAGCCTATAAACTGAATGTAATTGGGGAAATAATTTCAAGTTCACGCCTATTTTCACTTAAAAATATTTTTTTATATATTTCCATCTTTAAAAAAATTAGGCCTACAGAGGGAATGACCCATTTGAAGACTGGCTCTTACTCCTAACTAGTGATTTCTGTAACACCTCTCATATCATCACCGATGTGCAAACAGTCTCTTTTGTTGTGGTGCATCTCAGTTATGCCGATGCATATTCATCCTTCAGTTCAGATTGCCGTTATGAACTAAGCAGATCGAGGTAATTAATTCATTTACAGTTTGGGCTCTGACAGCAGCAGATAAGAAGGCATGTGGGGAAGAGCAAAACATAATTGCATTAATTAAATCAGGGCTGGATAATTCGCCTAGACCGTGTTCACGTGCAGTGATTCCTGATGTGAAGTGCTGTAAAAACTACAATTTAACAGCAGATTCGAGTGGAAAAGTAGCTCGGAAGAAATTAATGTGTATTACGCATACAAAAATTACACACTGGTGGCATTAGATGGAAATACTGTAATGTGGTACTTTTGAATGATATCGGATTATTACCATCACATTCTGTATTTACAGGTGCATCTCAATAAATTAGAATGTCGTGGAAAAGTTCATTTATTTCAGTAATTCAACTCAAATTGTGAAACTCATGTATTAAATAAATTCAGTGCACACAGACTGAAGTAGTTTAAATCTTTGGTTCTTTTAATTGTGATGATTTTGGCTCACATTTAACAAAAACCCACCAATTCACTATCTCAACAAATTAGAATACTTCATAAGACCAATAAAAAAAAACATTTTTAGTGAATTGTTGGCCTTCTGGAAAGTATGTTCATTTACTGTACATGTACTCAATACTTGGTAGGGGCTCCCCAAATGACTCTAGGATTTCCAAATGAAATACAAAACTTGCTCTCATCTGAAAAGAGGACTTTGGACCACTGGGCAACAGTCCAGTTCTTCTTCTCCTTAGCCCAGGTAAGACGTCTCTGACGTCGTCTGTGGTTCAGGAGTGACTTAATAAGAGGAATACGACAACTGTAGCCAAATTCCTTGACACGTCTGTGTGTGGTGGCTCTTGATGCCTTGACCCCAGCCTCAGTCCATTCCTTGTGAAGTTCACTCAAATTCTTGAATCGATTTTGCTTGACAATCCTCATAAAGCTGCGGTTCTCTTCTCATTTCTCTTTCATTTTAATATTTCTGGTAATGGACCGGTTGGTTGTGCATCTTTTTCTTCCACACTTTTTCCTTCCACTCAACTTTCTGTTAACATGCTTGGATACAGCACTCTGTGAACAGCCAGCTTCTTTGGCAATGAATGTTTGTGGCTTACCCTCCTTGTGAAGGGTGTCAATGATTGTCTTCTGGACAACTGTCAGATCAGCAGTCTTCCCCATGATTGTGTAGCCTAGTGAACCAAACTGAGAGACCATTTTGAAGGCTCAGGAAACCTTTGCAGGTGTTTTGAGTTGATTAGCTGATTGGCATGTCACCATATTCTAATTTGTTGAGATAGTGAATTGGTGGGTTTTTGTTAAATGTGAGCCAAAATCATCACAATTAAAAGAACCAAAGACTTAAACTACTTCAGTCTGTGTGCACTGAATTTATTTAATGCATGAGTTTCACAATTTGAGTTGAATTACTGAAATAAATGAACTTTTCCACGACATTCTAATTTATTGAGATTTTTGTCTCGGGTGAAGTGCTGACATGCACGAACCACTAGATGACACTGTGTTCCTTCAGTCAGGTTTTGCATACTTAGATTTGCATACTTGGTTTGTTACCTGATTTGGCTTGAGTAAACAAACCTAACATGTTACTCCAAAGATCCAAGGTTATACGGTCGTTTTTTCTTTTTCTTGTCTAACATTAAATCCTAAAATGTGGCCTGTTTTAAGACAGCACGGTACGTTAAAGGTGCTCTCTCTGATGTTGCTCATTAAATAACGTCTATACATTATTCATCGTCCTCGTCTCTCTACATCACTGAAGTGTCATTAGCGTTTTCTGGTAATGGACCGGGCATTGATTTCATGTGCTGTGGGAGTCCCTGTATTTGTGCTTGTAGTCTGTGTCCCAAAGAGCTTCACGGAGGTCATTTATACACCATCTGATGATTTACTCACGTGTGCTTCTGGTTAGTCTGATGTGGCACTCCGTACCTGATACCATCCGTAATGCGATATGTTTCACATTATGGTACGTTGTGTAGTGAATGGGTGCCATCAGATTGAGAGTCCAAACAGCTGATAAAAACATCACAATAATCCACACCACTCCAGTCCATCAGTTAACATCTTATGAAGCAAAACGCTGCATGTTCGTAAGAAACAAATTGATCATTAATGTGTTTTAACTTTAAACTAGAATAGTCCTCTGTTCATAATATTGCTTTCTCCAGTGTAAATGAGGTCTCATGTGAATCGGGAGAGAAATATGCACAAATCAAGCACCGCTTACAAGTCAAAAGAGTTTTTAAACATATGTCTGTGGATTTTGATGTGAGAGGACACCAGGTGATGGACTTTATCACTGGAGGAATAAGCGTTTTTATGGATTATGGACTTGTAAGTTGTCCAGAAGCAATGGTTTAAAGTTAAAACCATTTAATGATGGATTTGTTTCTTATAAGCACACAGCATTTTACTTCATAAGATGTAAACTGATGAACTGAAGTGGTGTGGATTATTGTGATGTTTTATCAGCTGTTTGGACTCCTTCTGACGGCACCCATTCACTGCAGAGCATCCATTGGTGAGCAAGTGATGGAATGCTATATTTCTCTAAAATCAGTTCTGATCTGCATCTTGGATGGCCTGAGGGTGAGTACATTTTCAGCATTTTATTTTTTTATTTTTCTGACAAGCATATGACAAGATGTTGTGTGTTTTTAAAATACAGACTAAAAGCATTGTCCTTCCTGTAGAACACAAGTGTATAAATTGTGATCCAGCCTGACTTAATGTTGCTAGTTTCATTATGACTTCTATGGAGTTATAAATTGTCTCTCTACATGACATCTGTCCTGAACGCGCTCTTCACGCTTCACTCTAAAATCATGCAATTACAACTTGCATGAAGAAAAAAAGAGCCTGTTTTAGGCCCATTAAGATTTTTTGCACAGCGAAAGTATTTCGGTAACAATTAAGCACATTCCCTTTACCTTAATGTGTCCAGACATTTTAAGTTTGAGGAGTTTTTTGTAATTAACATTTTTCTCAAAGATGATTCTCATTACATTATCATTTGGAGAAATGCACCTAATTGTCATGAAATTAGTGCCTCGATGCTAAAAAAAAAACCTTAATGATCCTGAACACAAGGTTTCATTTTCTTAATGCAAAATATAATTTAGTTTTTTAAATGAAATATGACCTGTGCAATGCCTCTATTAGGAACAGTAGTTTTATCTTGAGATGTACTATTTAAAATAAGGGTTTTCTGTTTGAAAGTATTTTAAAATGTAATTGATTCCTGTGACGTAAAGCTGCATTTTCAGCATCTTAAACGCCAGTCTTTCAGTGTCACGTGATCCTTCAGAAATCGTTCTAATATGCTGACTTGCTGCTCAAAGAACATTTCTCGTTATAATCAATGACAAAAACAGTTGTGCTGCATCATATTTTTATGGAAACCATGATAGATTGAGTTTTTCTGACTTCTTTGATGAAAGGAAAGTTCAAGAGAACAGCATTTATTTAAAATAGAAATCTTTTGTAACATCTTTTACTGTCACATTTGATCATTTAATGCGTCCTTACTGAATAAAAGTATTAATATCTTCCTACTGAACTTTTGAACAGTAGTGTACATAATGCATACCCCACCATGCAATGCACTTAACTCGATGCCACAAATTTATATTTCCAATGATTAATATTAATAGATGTTACCAAATACTGCTGTTGTCAGTTATTTGTGCTCTTATAAAAGCAGTAAGTCACTCAAGGTCATGTGTAACTGTGATTTACCTCAGTTTAAGTCAGTTTTCTCAGTGAAACAGCTTTATTTTATGCTGATTCACATTCTATTAAAACAGTAGATGGCATACAGCATATACTGTGCAGTATGCAGTACACTAGTATTCTGTTCCGAACACAGTCGCAGAACTCAATCTAGATAAGCCAAGCTTATCAGAGCAGATGCTGACAGTAGAGCAATATGCATACCAGCACATACTGTAACATAATTGCTATCTGTCAGTGATAAGCAGGCCCACACACAATCAGCGCCCACAGATGTCCGCAAGAATCGGGACGCCCGTCATTCACAAACTTCTACACATTTTCTGTTGCTTTATTAAGTGTTTTGGCTAATTTGAATGTTTTTGTAGAACTCTCCGCTATTGTTTAACACAATCCACAGATTTTACCACCTCAAAAAACTTCAGATTCCACCTGTGATACACAACAAGCAATGCTTGAAAAATACATCTGCATGTAAGCTGAGATGGAACATGTTAAACTGAAAATAGGATGACCAGAATGTCTTTTTGACTCTAGCTGAATCATCAGAGCAGCTCTGTCTTTCCCCTGTATTAAAACAATAAACAAGGCCTTTCCCCTCCAGCTACAGTCTAACAACAGCACAACGTGTCAGAAACCGCTCGGAAAAAGAACGAGAACCGCCGTCGTGTAAGAGGGAAGTGCAAAATGAATTTCTTTCAAGCGTACGCAGACAGATTGAAAACGGCATCTTTTATTAGGGAGTTGGGAGGCTGACGTCCTTTCTGATGAGGCCAAGAGACGTTTGTCGCAGCAGGAGGGGGGAACGGAAAAGCCATTATGATTTTAAACGTGACCCCTCTGGCCATTAGAGCTAATGCAGAACCGCACACACGCCGTCCCTCAAGACCACATGCTGGAAAACCCTGACATTGCAAACCCAGATTATAAATGCGGCCAGACGCCAACACAACAATGCTGACTTAATGGAAATACAGATGTTACTCAGGTGAGGTGTACAGTGGGCACAAAATCCAGCATGAAATCAAAATGACCATGTTTAGTTTTTAAAGGTGCAGTAGTGAAATGTTGCGTGTAAAAAGGGGTCCATTCATTGTAAGTAGTGTAGAGATGAGTATGAATTATTGCTTACACAGAAGTCACTTTAACTTTTGAGCAACCAACTTGATCATGAGTGGAATCTGCGTGGGAAACTTTTTCACTCTTATGCGAAACAGTCGATCATGCGGATTCCTGAATTTCACTTGCAAATTTTCGTTAATGTTAACGTTGACCACACCTTAATGCGCATTTCTTGATGTGCATGATGGATTCGTCCCACTAACATTTGACGACCAGAAAGTGGTTATTTCTGTGAAATATTTTGCTTGTAAAGTTTGCTTGCGTTAATAAAGTTAACAAAAAGTTAACGTTTCTATTAAGTTATGAATATATTTTTTTTTCTTGGAATGTTTCCTGAATGTTCAGTTTTTTTTTTTTTTTTTTAAACATTTTTGGTAATGTGAATGTTAAGGGAACATTTGAGCATTTCACAAACATTATGGGAATGTTACTTTTGAATGTTCTCTGAACATTCTGAAACAAGTAGTAACATTTAAAAACGTTAGATTAACGTCCAACTAAAACGTTTTCTGAAAAGAGATCCATAAACGATGTATAATGTTTTTGCGCTAACATTTTGAGAACATAACATCACCAGATAACTTGGAACGAACGTTCTCTTTAAGTCGGTCACTCTCGACGTCACGTCGGTGACTGACGAATTGGGTCTCTCTAAGCGAGATCCCAATTCGTCGGTCACAGACGTGACGTCTCCGTTCCCTCCTTCAGGAAACGAGGGTTACATACGTAACTGAGACATTCTATTAACGTTACTGAAATAATGTCAGTTCATATCGTTACGTGAACCTTGCCAGAACGTTTTGTTTAATATAAATGTCACTTAGTTTGATATTTTAACTAATGCAATGACATTTTAGACATTTTACGTGTCAAGTGCGTTCCCCTTCACTGTTGTTGACGAATTTTCCCTGGCGAAATCCAGTCATTCCAACAGGATTCTATACGATCAGGAATTTCGTGTGAGAATTTCGTGCAAAAGATTTCCCCATGCAGATTTCAACGGGTTCAAGCTCAAAGATTTTTCACCTTGACCAAGCTGCTTGGTTTGAAAGTGACTTCTGTGTGAGCTGGGTTTCGTTGGCCGATATGCTATACTGACCGAAATTTCACTAATGTGAACACACCTTTAAGTGTCTAAATGCTTTTTGGCCTATTCTGATATAAAAACACGATGTGTTACCCAGTTGTTGTTTATCGGTAAAGTAATACGTCAAAAAATACTTTAATATTAATTTCTATGAAAAGCCTAAACCACGAGTCGGACAGGATAATATTTTCTATCTGAAATCATAGTCTTGTGATTCTGCTGGATTAAGGGCTCTGATTTCTAAAATACAAGACATTCGCTTCATAAAAGCCAAAGAACCGCGTGAACACGTAACCGCATTATCCTGTCGACCGTCCTCTTTTTCTGTTGTTCACTTTAAATCTGAAACATCCCAGAAGATCAGGGTAATAATATCATTGTCATGAAATAACCCCTCTATCCCATCACAACATTCTGTTACGGATTATGCACGTATCCGTTTATTTTCTTATGCAAATTGAAAATCGACGGCGGTCTGTATAATAACACCATGACGTTTCACTCTCATATTACGTCCTCCTCAGAAAATTCAATTTTCATAATAAAAACTGTCAGTATCTTTATGAATTCTGTGCAATGAAATATTAGTAAAAAAAAAAATGTTTTTACCATTTCTGTCTTTTTTCATTTCGGTCTGAGCAGATCATATGTGCACATCAGTGGCATGTTTTGATGCATTTTTAATTGGATTGATTTTGATTTCATGTTATTACTCAAGAAGCTAATTACTCATTAGTTACAAATCAAATCGCTGACAGTTTTAAAGCATGGCCATCAGATGAATCGGGGCAGAATGAACATCTTGAGGTGAACATTAGCCAGTGTCTGGGAGTTCATGTGCATATAAACGCACCTTCTGTTGTGCTCTGCTGTTTTTTAACACAAGAGAAAGGTCCTGTGTGAACAGCCCCTTAGTCGTCTGCTAATTAAAACAGGGAAAGGATCTGTTCATGAGCGTGTCTCATCTTTCTGGTGTTGACTTTCTCAAACAAAATCACTTGTGATGCTTTATTGCCTCTGAGAGCAATGTTGAAAATGTTTGTATAAGAGCTAGAGCAGATTGTCTCCATGTAAAAGTAAACCGAAGCCACAGACACTTATTATGCCACCTTCCTCTTTTAAAAGCAATAAAACACCCTGTAAATGATAATTCTGGCATCATTTAATCACCTTTTTTTTGCACAAAGCATTCAATGGATAATTTGTTAATTAAGCTTGTGGCTAAACTAACAATACAATTCTAATGAGCATACAAATATTCTACGCCCACAAAAATTGGGTAAATAATATATTTCTAATTAAATGGACTACTTTTCTGATGGTTTTATGGAGCTCAAAAGTATAGAAGCCCATTTCTGCAGTTGAAGAAAAAAACGCTTTGGTAAATCATAATTGTCATCGTGACAAAAATAATATCAAAATTATGGGTTGAAATTGACACAAGGCATAATTATGAGATAAAAAGTCAAACTTATGACACAAGTCAATTATGAGATTAATAGTAAAAAATTATGATATACTAAAAAGTCAAAATTATGGGATAAAATTATATGAATTACATTTTCCACTCCATAAGAAAATAATAATTATGCATGGTATGAAATACCAACATACTTATGCGATGAAAAAAGTTAAATTATGACTTACTTATCATGGCGTTTTATCTCATAATGTCAGAATTATGGCTTTTTTAATCTGTGTTGACTTTTATGGAAAGTTCTACTATTTATCTCTTAGTGTGTCAAAATGTTGTGTTTTTATGAGTTTTACTTTTCAGTGTTGACATTTTGTCAATGTCTGCCCTTAGACTTATGGTGTCATAATTTTGACTTTTTTGTTGTTTTTCTTATGTGGCAGAAATTGGCTTCCATACAAACAGCCTGAGTCTTCATTCACGTATTCTACTTTTGCCATGAAGTCATACATATTTGAAACGGCATGAGGTGAGTAAATGATGACAGAATTTTCATTTCTGTGTGAGTTATTCCTTTAAACCAGTGGTGGATCCGCTCTGAATGCTAACAACCAAACCAACAAAAAGTCGCCCCTACTGCACAACAAACTTAATAGTAAAATCCCACTATGTTTCTCTGCCAGGTGCGAATCTTCTCTTAAATTTCGAGAATCTGACTCTTTTGTTTGGACGGTGACATGAAATATTCATATAAACGTAAACAAAAACATACACAAACATATGCACCTAACATCACAATAGATTGCTTCTCGCAACAGTAACCTTCTCCTCGGAGTGCGTCTGAGATGCCGTCTTTGAGTCTTTCTCGGCCCTCTGGGCTCATTGAGTAAATATTAATGTGGTTTTCCCATCCAGTGCATTTACCGATAACAATCTCTTCCCATCTCTCCTCCCTCTTCCTGGATACCGGAGTCCTTTCTGCTCATTGATGGGGAAGGGATGTTATCGCCCGCTCACCAGCGGTGAGTTAAATGTTCAGGATTGGTTACAAGAGGTGGAAATGTCAAGTGAGGTTTTTGCGCGACAGTGTACCTGTCTTAAACCATAAGCTACGTGACATCAGCCAGTAGTTTTGGCTTGAGTATCTAAAGATCAATAAAACAACTCTTGCTTTCTTGTTTTGTATATTGAACTTGTTTTAAGGATGTTTAGATACTGGAAAACAAGACAAAATATCGATTAGCAAAGTGATTTTTTTTGCAGGGTAGCATTTAGAACATTCAGAGGTCCACTTCCATTGGCTCGGTGGGTGTGAGCGCGTCCTCAATCCTGATTGGCTGAGCTGTCTTCCTGTTTGTCCACCTCCTCGTCCTGTCGTCCTGTTTCTTGTGCTGTAGGTGAGGCCTTGTCTTGACACGACCCCATTTCAGCTTCTGTTTTCACGCCACGCTCTTCCTCTTTAACATCAACCTCATCTTTAGCATTTCCGTCTGTCTTGCTATTTCCGCCCACCGCCTCTTGTTTTTCCCTGTCTGCTCCTACCGTCCCTTCCTCGGTCTCGTTCGCGTCCTCTTTCTGTTCACTCTGCACTTCAGCATCAGTCTCATTATTCTGGTTTTCCTCCCGTCGTTCATTCACACTTGTATCGGCGCTCTTCTCGGCTCCATCACAGGGCTTTTGATCACTTATCTCTTTCTCTACGGTGGGTGTGGAGTCTTTCTTCTTCTTGTTCTTTGGTGCGTCTTTGACCGAGTTCTTGTTGGACTTGTTCCGTGCTTTAAAGATGACTTTCTGAAACAGAAAATGGGAGTCTTAGTACCTTTTTTTATGAATAGGCAATGAGATGCAGATAAATATTTAATGAATTGCCTTTTTTAAAGGGGTGGTTCACTGTTTTTTTTCTAGGATTGATTGTGTTTATGGGGTGCAGTCTAACGTATTAATGCTTCGTTTTAAAAAAAACGCATTATTTTTCACATAATTTACCTTTATTCCACACCGCTCTGTCCCTTCTCTGAAAAATGCACTGATCATTTCCTTCTTTTATGAAGCCCCTCCCTCAGAAATAGGTGATGGAGTCTGATTGGTTAGCTAGCCCAGTGTGTTGTGATTGGCTCGACCGTCTCTAGTGAGCGTCTAAACGTGGAACATTGTTATAGCTGAGCTGAATATGAGAGCGAGAGATGCAGAGCATGTGCAGAGCAGGGGGACGCGAGGAACAGTATTAAGAACCTCTGCTTTAGAACATTGATTTTGAAACTTGTGAATCCATTAGAATTGTTAGAAGACAGAATCGCGATTCATATATGAATAGATTTTTATGTGCACCTCTAGTTTTCTCTTCCTCTTCTGTAAAGCAGCGCAGCATGGCCTCGCCCCCTTTGCTGCCTTTTCCAGAGGGTGGGGTTTATCTGGGTTTGTGATGTCACGAACCCGGGAAGTAACTTGTTGTAGTCCCTACCAGCCGTTTTTGTAGGCATTAAACTGCCAGAATTTTAAAAGACGATAGTTTGCATTGAACTTTCAGCTTCGTAACTTTGCAGATATTGTTTATGTTCAAACTGCAACATTGCATTTAACTAACGTTAAAAAAGTGAAATCGCAATGAACCACCCCTTTAAAATAACAAAAGTATGCTTGGTTGTGATGCTGCTTCATCATCATTTTATGAATCACTGCTTCCATGATAAATAAAAATGTTCTTTGTAATAAAATTCTGTTTACGTACTGTCTTAATTTTTAACTTTTGTATTATTTATTCAGAAAAAAACACTGCAATAGTGTATATAAATATATAAGCCTATATATGTATTTAAATGTATAACTTGTATACATTTTGACTGATAAATAACACCAATAAAAATGAAATTGATTTGAACTATTATTATTTATAACTAACTGGACTAAATGTAAATGTAATATTAATTTGAGTTGATATTATTATAATTACCTCTATATTATCTTAAAGAAAAAACGCAATATGTCACCGTGACAATTGATATAACTAGATTTTTTTTTTTTAGTATTTGCAAAAGTATTACGGTAATATCAATATTCAAGTTACCTGAGGTGAATTTTTTTATAATCGATAACCGAGAGGCAAGATGGTGCTAGTTGGGTGTGTATGAAGAGCGCAAGATGTGCGTAAAAAGTAAAGCCGTGAAAGTAGTGCCAGTTTCAGTTACCCGGATGAGCGGATATATATATATTTTTTCTTGATATTTCACCATCATCTGAAAGCTGAATAAATAATAATATAATCAGCTTTCCATTGATGCATGGTTTGTTAGGATAGGACGATATTTATTCCACACCGCTCTGTCCCTTCTCTGAAAAATGCACTGATCATTTCCTTCTTTTATGAAGCCCCTCCCTCAGAAATAGGTGATGGAGTCTGATTGGTTAGCTAGCCCAGTGTGTTGTGATTGGCTCGACCGTCTCTAGTGAGCGTCTAAACGTGGAACATTGTTATAGCTGAGCTGAATATGAGAGCGAGAGATGCAGAGCATGTGCAGAGCAGGGGGACGCGAGGAACAGTATTAAGAACCTCTGCTTTAGAACATTGATTTTGAAACTTGTGAATCCATTAGAATTGTTAGAAGACAGAATCGCGATTCATATATGAATAGATTTTTATGTGCACCTCTAGTTTTCTCTTCCTCTTCTGTAAAGCAGCGCAGCATGGCCTCGCCCCCTTTGCTGCCTTTTCCAGAGGGTGGGGTTTATCTGGGTTTGTGATGTCACGAACCCGGGAAGTAACTTGTTGTAGTCCCTACCAGCCGTTTTTGTAGGCATTAAACTGCCAGAATTTTAAAAGACGATAGTTTGCATTGAACTTTCAGCTTCGTAACTTTGCAGATATTGTTTATGTTCAAACTGCAACATTGCATTTAACTAACGTTAAAAAAGTGAAATCGCAATGAACCACCCCTTTAAAATAACAAAAGTATGCTTGGTTGTGATGCTGCTTCATCATCATTTTATGAATCACTGCTTCCATGATAAATAAAAATGTTCTTTGTAATAAAATTCTGTTTACGTACTGTCTTAATTTTTAACTTTTGTATTATTTATTCAGAAAAAAACACTGCAATAGTGTATATAAATATATAAGCCTATATATGTATTTAAATGTATAACTTGTATACATTTTGACTGATAAATAACACCAATAAAAATGAAATTGATTTGAACTATTATTATTTATAACTAACTGGACTAAATGTAAATGTAATATTAATTTGAGTTGATATTATTATAATTACCTCTATATTATCTTAAAGAAAAAACGCAATATGTCACCGTGACAATTGATATAACTAGATTTTTTTTTTTTAGTATTTGCAAAAGTATTACGGTAATATCAATATTCAAGTTACCTGAGGTGAATTTTTTTATAATCGATAACCGAGAGGCAAGATGGTGCTAGTTGGGTGTGTATGAAGAGCGCAAGATGTGCGTAAAAAGTAAAGCCGTGAAAGTAGTGCCAGTTTCAGTTACCCGGATGAGCGGATATATATATATTTTTTCTTGATATTTCACCATCATCTGAAAGCTGAATAAATAATAATATAATCAGCTTTCCATTGATGCATGGTTTGTTAGGATAGGACGATATTTGGCTGAGATGCAATTATTTGAATATCTGGAATCTGAGGGTGCAAAAAAATCTGAATATTGAGAAAATCGCCTTTAAAGTTGTCCAAATGAAGTAGCAATGCATATTACTAATTAAAAATACTTTTTAAATATATTTACGGTATGAAATTGATAAAATATCTTCATGGATCATGATCTTTACTTAATATCCTAATGATTTTTGACATAAAAGAAAAATTTATAATTTTGACCCATACAATGTATTGCTGGCTATTGCTACAAATATACCCATGCTACTTATGAATGGTTTTGTGCTCTAGGGTCACATAATAGGACATTTCTGATCATTGGATTCCGCGATTGATTAATTAAAGTCAAAAACTCCACAGAGAACCGTGTAATAAGGCTGATTAGATGTGTTATGGTGCCTCAGCAGGTGCTTTCATACAGAAACACTGGCAGCAGCACCTTCGGTCACGCCGCCTGTGAATGAGTTTGTGCCGCTGTCAGTTAGGACTGGACTGTGTGAAGTAAGTGTCAGAAACCTGTCATGCTCCACCATAACTAACCCAATATCAGAAGACCTTCACCCAGATCATTTTGATAATGTTTGATCACTGACAAACAATCGTGAGGAAGCATGAACTGTTCACGGAGAAAGTATAAACACCTTCATGAAGTCATTTATGCTCACCAAGGCTGCATTTATTTGATTTGAAAATACAGTAAAGCAGTAATATCGTGAAATATATATATATTTTTTTCTATTATGAAATGTAATTTATTTCGGTGATCAAAGCTGAATTTTCAGCAGCATTCCTCCAGTCTTCAGTGTCACATGATCCTTCAGAAATCATTCTAATATGCAGATTTGCTTCTCAAGAAACATGTATTATGATCATCAATGTTGAAAACAGTTTTTGCTGCTTTGTATTTTTGTGGAAACTGTGATAGATTACCATTCAAAAGTTTTGGGATAAGTGATAAAAAATTTGAAATTAATAGCTTTGTTCAACGAGGATTTTATGAAATGAATGCAGCTTTGGTGAATATGAGAGACTTCTTTTAAGAAATTAAAAGTAATTTAAGAGTGTGGGTGTGTGTGCATTTCAAATCTGAATTAGATATAGTACTATATAATCAAATGATTTATGCTTTTTAAAATCTTTATTAAACCTGTTCAAATAGCAAACCGGCATCATCATTATTAAACAAACTGACAATAAATCCATGTTTATCCATTTAAGCATTGAAACTCCAGGAGTAGAAACATTTATGACAGACGTCACTGCCTCTCCTCACACTGATTGGCTGCCGCCTGCCACTTTTCTGTCCTTCATTTGCGTGAAGTATTTTTTTAACTTTAGTTTTTAACCCTGTTTTCTTCCAGTGGAGTAAATGCCACTGATTGTTGCCGTATTGCACTTATGAATATGAGAGATAATACTTACATAAAACAGTACACACAAAGCTGTAGTGTCCTCATGCAACCACGAGATGCATGAGACGGGAAGCTCAGGAATTGCATGCCACATGACATTTTTGTTTTCGGAAAAAGTTCATTTAGATTCTCTCCTCTGTTATGGTTGTGAATACAAATTCCCATATTGAATTACATATACAACTGATGACAAGTGTGACGGGTTGATTAAAGCTTAGCTCAGTTCATTTGCATTGGCCCTTTCTACCCAAAAATGTAAAAAGTCAACACTGGCGTGTAAGTAAATATCATCAGGAAAGCCAAACACGCAGTAACACCCACTAAGCACACACTCGCTCTGGTTTTCTTTGAAGTGACATGGAGCTAAATCTTTGTTTAAATTATGCATTGTTCTGTTCGAGCATCTTGTGCTTTCTGCCCCATTTTATGTGGTGCTTTAAAGAAATGCCTGATGCCTGCACTGAACCCTGTAAAAACACTTGGTGTGTGACTTTGGCTGCTAACACAAACTACGTAGATGTTTCAGCAATGTTTGAAGCAAAGAGAATGTGAGGAATATGATATTAACCATGTGTGTGTGTGTGTGTGTGTGTGTGTATGGCTGGAATAAGAGGTCACACACCTTGGATTCCTTCTTCTTGCGAGGCAACATTGGTCTTTGGAGGAAAATGATCTGCTTGGTGGCCAAACTTCCATCACTGGATAAGAGAGATGAAGCATTTTAGTTTGTGATCTAGGTATGATCATACTTTAAACAACAATAATAATCTAACTTCCCGATCCAGGTCCAAAACTTTTACCAAAAATAAAAAATTGGTTTTAAAAAAAAA
>NW_015505332.1:3270626-3276575 GCF_001515645.1 Sinocyclocheilus grahami
TCACACTTGTATTGTAATTTAATTCTGTAAATAATAATAAAAATATAAAAAAAGAAATCCAATACATGTACACACACATAACATTTATTTTTAAAATATATATTAATATATTTTTTATTTATATTCTCTACAATCAATGCACACGTACATGAATATATATCTAAATGCATTAAATATAGAGAATAAGTAAAAAATATAATTGTTTAATATTACACATAATTATATTAAATATTTAAACGTATATATATATATATATATATATATATATATATATATTTAGCTATATTTAATATTATATATTATAAATGAACTATTCTGTATATTTCAATGCAAAAAAAAAAAGGTAAAAAATAAATCAGAAATGAAGTTGTGTATCAGTGGCATGTTTTTTTTCCTATTTCCCCCCTTTTGGTGAGTGGCATGGATGGCCCTGGTTTGGGCATCTCTGATTTAAACCAACTTTAAATGACCAGCTAGTTTCAGTTTTTTTTCATCTTGCCCGGCGCTTTGCAGAGCAGTCGCTCCATGTTTATTAGAGTGTGTTTGGATATTCAGCATCTTATCTTGTATTTATAGCTCCAATAATGCTGGATGGTGCAAAAAAACTCTGGAGATCTGTTTACATTTTTAGCTGTGATCGCAGTGGGAACATCCGGCATTGAAAGGGATGAACAAAATATCTGTTTTGTGAAATCCTGTGATGACTAAATCGTTCTTTCTTGCGGTCTTGTCAGGGCTCTATCGCAAATATGTTTAGAGAAGGAAGTTTCACATCATCGAGCAAACATAGAGTGCTGTGAGTTGTGCGTGTTTGGTGTAAAACCACATTTAAACAGTTCAGATAAGCCGTTTAATCTTCAGCGGAGCTGGAGTTGTGTTACTAAACGGTCTCAGTCGCTCTCTCATGCTCCCCGTTTCTCTTTATGATTCTGCTACAAATCTCTAACATCAAATGGGCCTCTGCATCTCTGGCATAAGCTGGCAATCAATACCAAATGTCTAATTCGCCCAGCTTTTTTTCTTCCCACTTCCTATTTTCTTGCTTGTCAAGGAACTGTATATTTATTCAAGTGCTTCCTGCTTAAATCAAAGAGACAAAACTGGATTTCTGCAAGCCTCGGTCCATTAAAATGTAAACGAGTGGCTGGTCGGTGAAATTACAGCTCCGGTCTTCAGTCTCGCCAGCATCCAAACTAGTCTGCGTCTCTGCTTTATAGAGGACGACGCACGCCACCTACAACCCCCATCATTAAGGGCTTAATTGAATGGTAACTTCAGCAATTTTGAATGTAATGAATGTACAAGCCTTCGGTACGGCGTGAAGCATTATAACAGTGCAGATTACAAACAAACTGCATTCTGCATTCAGAAAAGTGCTGTGGAATTACCTTGTTGGTTTGGCAAGATGGCTTCTGGTTGTTTGTGATTACTTGAGGACTTTTTTTTTGTCATTTTCTAGACTAGAGATTATACTTGCAAAGAGTGGATTTCTAGCTCATCAAGAATTTTAGAGCTGATTCAGTGTAGAAAAAGGATTTATAGGTTTGCCATTGCCATGACAGTTTGTGGTGAAATACTGCTTGTAAAATAAATGGCAAAATAAACAATTAATTGCAAGTACAATTAATTGCAAATTAATAAATAAACAATTGCAGTAAGAGCAAAAGTTATTTTTAAATGTTTTTAAAAGAAGTCACCAAGGCTGTGTTTATTCGATCAAATATACAATAAAACATTAATATTGTAAAATATTATTACAATTTTAAAACTAGCTGTTTTCTGTGTGAATATATTTTAAAATGTAATTTATTCCTGTGATGCGCAGCTGAATTTTCAGCATCATTACTCCAGTCTTCAGTGTCACATGATCTTCAGAAATCATTCTAATACGCAAGAAACATTTCTGATTATTATCAATGATGAAAACCTTCATATTTTTTGTAGAAACCGTGACACTTTTTTTTCAGGATTATTTGATAAATTCAAAAGAACAACATTTTTTAAATAGAATTTTGTATAACATTATACATAAATATCTTTACTGTCACTTTTGATCAGTGTAATGCATCCTTGCTGAATAAAAGTCTTAATTTCTTTCAAACAGACAAAACCAAACTTACAGACCTTAAACTTTTGAATGATAGTGTACTTTTTCAAAATAGTAGCTTGTATTAGTAAATAGTAAATAGTAGCTTTATATCATGAATAATGAAACTTCACCAACGCTGGTATTCATAGTACTACGAGTATGCTCCGCCTCCCAGGAAAACAAGGCCAGCCGTCTCAAAGACATTGAAAAGTGACGGCTCTGGAGTATCTAGGACAGCGTTTTGATTAATTAGCCACATTGCTGCTGTTGTGTGTTGTGGCATTTTGTGAAAGTTTAAAATAGGCCTGTAATTAATCAGCAGGGGCTGCAGGACGGATAGAAGAATGACGTGTGAGAGAAAGGCCAAGGCGGGATCGGCCCGGCGCAGGCGTGGGTATGACAGATGGAGATTACATGCTGAACTTCAGTTCGACATCGCCGGGAGCTTCCGCTCGCCATTACAGGAATCATCAGTTAGCTTGTATTGACATTCCATTACGGCGAGCAAACCATGGAGTTCTGCCCCGTACTGCCTGTGCCGGTCATTACATCTGACTCCATGAGGCCCGCCGAGCTCTTTATACCCCGAGCACTTTGTCACAGTTGGAGTTTGGGACGTACCATTACTCTATGTGGCCTGTACCATTGTTTTTGATGTTGGAAATGATGCCTCATGAGGTGTTTACACAAAATCAATTGATGGCTTCATGTTTCCTACCTCTAAAGCCTGTTCATGCTGGAAGAATTTGAAACCTAGTCGTATTATTGTTTGTAGATGGTTTTTGTACTGCTGGATGCTCTTAACGGGATCAGTGAAATAAGCAGGTGGTCATAACATTAATCCAAGATGATCTTATATAAAATTAATATAACGGTACACAAACTCAATGACAATATGTAAGAATAATAAATATATTTGAATATAATACATAATTAACATCATTGAGAGAAATAATGTAAATTTTATATATTGTACATATATATATATATATTTAATTATGAGAAATGTATGCATTTAGCAGATGCTTTTATCCAAAGCGACTTACAGTGCATTCAGGCTATTCATTTTTTACCAGTATTTATATATATATGTATATATATATTAGTGCTGTCAAAAGATTATTCTCGATTAATCACATCCAAAATAAAAGTTTTTGTTTACATAATATATGTATGTGTGTACTGTGTATATTTATTATGTATATATAAATGCACACACATGCATGTATATATTTAAGAAAAATGCTACGCTTATATATTTAGTATATTTACATATGATATAATTTATATGAATATAAATATATACATGTAAATATTTTCAAAAGATATGCTGTATGAGTGTGTGTCTATACATATATACATAATAAATATACACAGTACACACACACATATATTATGTAAACAAAAACTTTTATTTTGGATGTGATTAATCTTTTGACAGTACTAATTTATATATATATATATATATATATATGCGTGTGTGTACATTTATCAATTGAAGAATATTCATGTGAATATGTGTATGTGTGTATATATATATATATATATATATAATTATATGTAAATAATAATAATTAACATTTTTAAATATGAAATAGGTTTCATATTTATAAGTTATGTATACATTTTATATAAGTCATGTATAATTATATTTAAAAAAAATACATTTAAAAAAGCGCATTCTGTTTTAATATGGAATCAGATTTCTTGCCACTATGAACATTTTGCAGAGGAAAGTGTTGAATATAAATTATGGCAGTGCATCATATCATGAACATTATTATCAATGCATGAATCAAACTCACTTTGATTCCTTGCATACTTTCCATGCTTTTTATCTCACAGCAGACGGATCACATGACCTTTGCTGTCATTCCCATTGGTAGTTGTTGCATTGCTTTGCTGATCATTTGCATAGTTAATTTTTCTCTACTTTGTTGAATGCCCAGTGATCGCTCGTGTTTCTGCAGCTCACCAGCTTTCATAGAAAATGCATGATTTTTGGTTTCTGTCTTGCAGTAAATCGCTGTCAGTGAATGTGAATTCCCATAGCGCTAGAAGTCTATCTGAACATACCACAAGTCTATGGCTGCACTCCAATTTGCATACTAATCCTAATCTCATGTACTATATAGTACACATAGTGAGATTTGGATTAGTGTGTACCAAATCCTTGTATAAGGGTGTCTTGGATAGAGTACTATTTCCAGTGCATTCTCCTTAAAGCTTTTTCAGCTAATATTGCACACTAATATTGTTTTTTTTCTATTGATTTTTGCAGTTTCAGAAACTGTATGAACCTAGAAGTTAAGTAATAATGAACTTTAAGGCACTGACTTTACCTATTAGTCTTGACGATGGGTGTAGGCAGCACACAAGTGAGTCTCCATCCAAATGAAGCCAGCGACTGCAGCAGGGGAATATAGTCTGTCTTCACTTGTAAACCCTGAAAAGAAAAGAGGTTACCGTGAAAAAATGCTTTCAAGAGAGAAAAGTCACACTTATAGCAAACAACTGGTTTTAGACTTTCAGTTGAAGTCTTAAGGCATATATTAAGACATTTTATATGGTGTCTCTGTTTAGATGCACCTTCTATTGCATTTGTGTAGCCGTTTTCTTTAGATACTTAATAGCAGTGTGTTTTTAATCTTCCACATATTTACAAGTTTTTAAAGGTTGACAAACACAATTTATATATTTTTTAAAAACCGTTTGTCGATATTTGGAAGTTTCATAATAATGGATGTTTATGAATAAAATCAAAATAATTTTAATGTGTCATATGTGGGTTTAGCATGATAGAAATTTACCATAGTTACCCATTCATTTACTATGGGTAAAAAATTAAAAATAAAACTTTAATATCTGTTCTGGTAGTATAACAGATGTTAAAATAAAAGCTGTATTGTATGAAGAGCTTGTGAATGTGTTTCTGTGGGATTCAGAGAGCAGCGATAATCAAACAGGGTTGTTTTGAGCAGTTAGGGGTTGTACTGTGGTTTCAAAGAGAACGCTTGTACCCTCATTTCAGGAGGAGCATGCAGGAAGTCAGAGCGGTTTAACGGCACCTGTCCTCAAAAGGAACATGTCGTGTGTCAGCCATGTGCACACACTCATAATGATAACACAAGACAGCGCTACATGATAATGCTTCACTTGCAATAATATGCCATGGGTTTTGGCACGAATGCGCTATACGGTTATACATGAGTCACTGTGGAAAGTTCAGAGTAGATAACAACATGATGACACAGGAGAGGCAGAATCGAAGGGTTCTCAGTGTAGAGGCTCTGTTCTAAAAACAGTGAGCTGACTTCCTGTCCACTGCCTACAGAGGCAACAACCAAAATAATAAGTGGCTGTTTTGGAAAAAGTTTCCATATGCATAAAAAGTACATGGCGCACACACAATCGTTGGGTAAAATTAGGTAGATTGGTTTAAGTATTATTATAATGGTTTTTGATGCATTCAAAAACTGTGCGTAATTTTATATTATATTAAAATATATTTTATATTATAATATCTATAATTGATGCTTTAAAGAATTGAAAGTTTTTAATATGTATAATTTTGTATATATATATTTACATTATTGAATATATATAGTTTTTAATTATATAAATCATTATCATTCATTGTATTTACATATTATTATTTGTGTGTGTGTATATAATAAAATATAAATATTATAATACTTTAAAAAATTGAAAGAATAAGTAATATATGTATATTTTAAAAAAATACATATATCTTATTGATTAAATTATACATTTTCATTTAGCCTACTGTATTTACAGTACATATTGTCATCACCTATGTATGTGTGTGTATGTGTATATATATATATATATATATATAT
>NW_015505332.1:3276699-3281144 GCF_001515645.1 Sinocyclocheilus grahami
CTTGCTGGCAGCAGTTCGCCAGTAACTTACTGTAAATTAAGCTTACAGTAAAAATACTGTATTAATATTTACAGTACCGGTTAACTTGCTTTAAATGTATTTACAGTATGCATACTGTACTTTTATAGTTTTTACTGTAAAATATACGGTAATTTTATGGTCTTTTCTCCAGTAACGTATTGAAATACAAGAAAAAATATGTAGCTTTTATTTTGGCACGTTGCCGGCAAGTAAGTATATTCACTTCCGGGTTTAGCGCTGCCGACTGAAGCGCGTCAGTGAATGAAATGTCACAGTTTTGCATTGTGCTTTGAAAACGGCAGCGGATAGCCTAGATTTATTTATTCAGTTTGAATAAAAATCTTATGTATTACAGTTTGTCGATCTAAAATGGTAATTGTGCAGTAACAGCTGTCAACCATGTTGGTATGTAAATGCGCTGTCAGAACTTATTTACACAGAGCATTTTTTATTTGGTCGCGCATGCGCACCTGCGTACCACTTATGTGCACCCCTGTTTATTTGATCGAAAATACAGGGGGAATGCCCTCTGTGTGCAGAATACATGTGATGCTGCCTAAAAATCAGCCTACACAAACACTCAAACGTTGCCCACATTGGTTTTGGGACAGAGCCAGAGTCTTAGTTTAGTCCTTTGTGGAGGTTTTGTTTCAACACCCTTCCTAGTTATGAAGCCCTTTTGCCCAGATTGGATGACATTGTTGTGAGTTGTGTGTTGAGACCTCAGAGGCCCAGGTTTCTGTTGAAATGGTTTTTTGGTATTTGCGTTGGCCAAGACCACAGCGGCAGCCATTGGGGAATCCAGATATGTGAGAAGAGGTTTTTGTTGGAAGCGGTCCCAGTAGTGAACTCTGCAGACTTAAAAGCGGAGGAGAATTGAGAAAATGTGGTCTGTTTAATGGCTTTCCATTGCTGCGCGATTGTGTGAACATCTAGATGATGTTGAAGTGCTACACTATTTCTACATGGAGGTCAGTGAAATAGAGCAGAACCAAGACTCCTTAAGAAAAAGAGTCATAAAGTCAACATGAATGTCAGCTTTTAGCAATATGGCACATTTCAGAGAAAATAGATGATTAATTTGAAAAAAATAAATAAAATGTTGGCAGAAACGTCATCATATTACCTCAGTAATTGATTAGATTGTGAAAGAGAGAATGGAGTCAGGTGGTTTGTCTTGAATTGACGTGTCTTGTTTATTCTATTGTTATTTCATTTTTTTCATTGAAAATTGGTTGTTCTTTGTTGTTTTAATGTTTATTGGTTGTTTGTATATGCTGCAAACGGGACTATCATAGTGAATTTTGTCTACGTCCGATGAGGAGAGTTTGAGGAAAGTCAAGAGGGGGATGATGATGTCAATCAGGATGGAAAATTGTTTCAGAAGTGGAGCAACTTTAAATGAAAGATTATCAAAACTTTTTTTTTTTTAGCATGCATGAATCATTTACAATAAGACCAAGAATGTATATTCAGAACATACTGTATACAGGGTAAATTGTGATTTTGTTGACTTATAAGCTAATGTGTGATTTTATTTATTTATTTGTTAATGTACAGTCTTTTTTATTTATTTACTTATTTTTATGTAATTCATATGTTGGTGGTGCTTATGTAATTTGTAGGTTGGAGGATTGTGGTGCTTTCAAAAGCGACATTGACTCAACGAGCGATGTGATTGGGGGCAGGCAAGATGGTTTACTGTTTGTCCAACCAGTAGAAAACATGGGGAGCATTTGGGAAACCTGTTCGATAGCAGTAATGGTGCTAAGTTTTAAATGCAAAAATAAAAGTTGTAAACGTTTGGGAAGGTTGCATTAAATTTGATTTAAAAAGTTAAGACATTTATAATGTTACAAAAGATTTCCACAAAAAAAAATATTAAGCAGCACATCTGTTTTCAACATTGCTAATAATAATAAATATTATTGGCAGCAATATTTAATAATATCAGCATATCAGAATGATTTCTGAAGGATCACGTGACACTGAAGACGTAATGATTTAGAAAATTTAGCTTTGCATCACAGAAATAAATTACATTTTAAAATATATTCAAATAGAAAACAGTTATTTAAAAAATATATATATTTCACAATATTACTGTTTGTTCTGTACTTTTCATCAAATAAATTCAACTTTGAGAGGAAGAGACTTCTATCAAAAACATTACAAATCTTACCAACCCCAAACTTCCTCCAAAGCATCACTAAAATATTTCTAAGGAAAAAAAAAATATCAAAGATTGTACCAGAAGATCTGAGAGATCTATTTTTGTATTAACCTTTTCAGTCAAAGAAGCAGATTTCAGCTCACAGACTTCCATTCTCGACAACTAAAAATAGTCCGACCTTATTTTACACCTATATCACACTTTCCTACCCAGGGTCTACAGAAAGGCATATCTGTCATGGATGTTCGGCTGCCGCTGATATATATATCCTCACGGCCTGACAGCAACCGTCTGTCTGTAGCGTTAAAATCACACACACGTCTTACTGTAAACTCAGTATACTGGAAATAGACTAATGAAAGACTTGAAAAGCATGATTTGTTTAGTTTCAGAGTCGTGTAGTTCAGCCACATTCAGACAGACAAAGAAAAGTGTTCTTTGAAACGGCAGGTCGCATGTTTTTCTCACCTCCACAGGAGCCATAATGGTTACATTGCCAAAGGACGTGGTTTAATGGTCTAGATATCTCACCGCTCCAGTGACTGCACTGACCTTCAAACTTTACCTTCTACTCTAACTACATACTAAATATATATCTGATATTGCTCAGAGGTTGCTCAGGCAACTTAATGGCGTTTCATTGAAGTTTCTCCTTTGATGCTTCTCCTGTAGCTACTTGAACTGACTTTGAGCACAGTTTAAGACATCGTTGAGCTCTCTTATGAAACTCCAGAGTGTTTTTCTCATGCACAACTAAACTTCGTTATTAGCATCCTGATGCAACCACGTTACAGTAATCTCATTTGCGCTCTAATTGGGTTTCTGGTAACTTTTTAAAACAAGTTACGCTGTGTGCTTCAAATGGTTAACTTGGTTAACTTATTCAACTTTGTTAGATCTCTCTCATCACGGGCCAGTGAGAAAAAAAAAGTTGTTTTACGACTTATTCCTGTCCTTTATAGTTGAATAAATCCAATCCGAGCAGCAGAAGAACTGCTTTCAAGAAAACAGATCCGGGTGAAAGTGATTAGAGTTTAGACTGTACAGACGTCGACATGCTTCAAAACATGCGAGAAGAATCTGAGGCTGCTGTAGTTATGCAAGCCTTAGATAGAGACATGAATCATTTGAAAGGGAAAGAAATCCTGAGAGCTAGACGGGAAAACCATATCAAGATCGGACTACATTTCACATTGCGTCTTTAGATGCCACGGGTGAGGGATTGTATGATTTTAGCAGTCGGTGGACATGTTTCAGATGTCCCCGGGCCTCGGCCTGTCTGTGTTTACTCACAGAATGTTCCTGAAATAGGACGCAGGGTTAAAGCATTGCGGTAACTGTTTTCATATTCATGTTAATCATTCCAATTTCCTTTTCTCTTAGTGACCAGACAATGTGCAGGACTCTTTATACAGGTAAAGCAGTGTTTATACTTCACAAACAACATGATTGTCACCACCTGTGGTTGCTAGGTCATTACAGTGTCAGCATAACGCATCTAAAAAGCACTGCAAAAACACAATTTAGCCAATTTATTTTTTAACTCAGGTTTTGCCTCAAAGGATTTAATCTATAAATTACATGTGTGTGTGTGTGTGTATATTTGGCCGAGATACAACTATTTGAAAATCTGAAGAAAAAAAAATCAAAATATTGAGAAAATCGCCTTTAAAGTTGTCCAAATGAAGTTCTTAGCAATGCATATTACTAATCAAAAATTAAGTTTTGATATATTTACAGTAGGACATTTATAAAATATCTTCATGGAACATGATCTTTACTTAATATCCTAATGATTTTTGGCATAAAAGAAGAATCTATAACTTTGACCCATACAGTGCTTTTTGGCTATTGCTACAAATCTACCTTATGACTGGTTTTGTGGTCCAGGGTTATTTATATATATATATATAAATAAATTATACTGGTACAAATGGGTTTATTTCTTGTAACTTTTACATTTTATATCTGTTTTATATCTCTTTTATACGGTGACGCATTGCTGCCACACACATATTATTTTTTCCACTAAATTATGTTGTAATAACGAGATGTCGTTTTAACAACATCTTTTCTCGTTAGAACGACATATTTTCTCGTTAGAACGACATGGAACGACATCTTTTCTCGTAATAATGAGATCTTTTCTCGTTAGAACGACATCTTTTCTCATTAAAACGACATCTTTTCTCGTAATAACGACATCTTTTCTCGTTAAAACGACATCTTTTCTCGTTAAAACGACATCTTT
>NW_015505332.1:3281249-3288798 GCF_001515645.1 Sinocyclocheilus grahami
AACGACATCTTTTCTCGTTAGAACGACATCTTTTCTTGTAATAATGAGATCTTTTCTCGTTAGAACGACATCTTTTCTCATTAAAACTACATCTTTTCTCGTAATAACGAAATGTTTTCTTGTTAAAACAACATCTTTTCTCGTAATAACGAGATGTTATGTCGTAAAAACGATATAATTATCTCGTTAAAACGACATCTTTTCTTGTAATAATGAGATCTTTTCTCGTTAGAACGACATCTTTTCTTGTAATAATGAGATCTTTTCTCGTTAGAACGACATCTTTTCTTGTAATAATGAGATCTTTTCTCGTTAGAACGACATCTTTTCTTGTAATAATGAGATCTTTTCTCGTTAGAACGACATCTTTTCTCGTAATAACGAGATGTTTTCTCATTAAAACGACATCTTTTAAAATTTTAATTTAAATATAACCGTTTTGATCTGATCATAGCCTAAACGAGTCATGGGTAGAGTGCAGTTATTGGATAGCACTATATTGTAGACAGACTGGAGATTAATCCTAATAAACATGCCACTATAATTAAAACCATTACATTAAAATACATTTAAAACGGTGTATTTCAATAATTTCAGCAGCGTGCAGATCCTCGTTTATGTCAGACTGTGGCGACAGCAGCGCGGACAGTCGCTTAGCTTGCTCACATATACCATATATCTATAATAACGGGAAAACATCGTTTTTATGACATGTCATTATTACGAGAAAAAATTTCATTTAACGAGAAAAGATGTCGTTTTTTTGAGACAAGTATCTCGTTTTAACAAGAAAACATCTCGTTATTACAAGAAAAGATATTGTTTTAACAAGAAAACATCTCATTATCACGAGAAAAGATGTCGTTTTAATGAGAAAACATCTAGTTTTTACGAGAAAAGATGTCGTTTAACGATATAACATCTCGTTATTACGACATAATTGAGTGGGGAAAAATGTGTTTGGCAGCAATGCGTCACCGTACTTTTATATCTCTTTTTATATCTGTTTTTTTTGTCAAATAAGTTTTTATTCAGTCGTTTAATGAGAAAACATCTAGTTTTTACGAGAAAAGATGTCGTTTAATGATATAACATCTCGTTATTACAACATAATTGAGTGGGAAAAAATATGTGTGTGGCAGCAATGCGTCACCGTACTTTTATATCTCTTTTTATATCTGGTTTTTTTTGTCAAATAAGTTTTTATTCATTCATCGAATAGCCTTGCAATATTCACAAGATCCAGGATTAATTTTCTTATATACACATAATAAACTTAAAAAAACCTAAAAACTTAAATGTAACACCCCGTCCCCGGCCTGTTAATATACAGTACAGTGACATTCAAAAACAACTTTTAAGTTACAATACATTGCATTAAGGAATATAATTCCTTTTGAGGTAACAGAAGAAAGGGTCCCAAATCTTGTGAAACTGTCCAGTTGTGAGTGTTTTTTTAAAGGTAAATTTAGGTGGAAAGTGGAAAAGTAGATCATTTATTTCTGTACTTTAACATATAAATGCACTATATTTCTTGTAATTTCAATCTCACTTGATATCATTCATTTGTGCCTTTATTTCTCATAGCTCTGACTGTATTTCTTATTTTAAACTTTATCTCGTCATTACATTTAACTTTATAGGTGCCTATATTTGTATTATTTTTAATTATACAGATACATTTTAAAATATACTTATTTCTTGTATTTTAACATCTTAGGTGCAACATCTTTCAGTTGCACCTTTATTTCTCATAATTGTGGCTGTATTTCTTATTTTAATAAGTCAGCATTACCTGTTTTACTTTATAGACATCCACACGTTCGAGTGTTGCGACTGCACTGCAGCTTTCTGAAGTCTGCTGCTCTTCTCTTAATAACACACCCTTATATACGGAGAGAGCTCACTGCAACTGTGATAAAAGGCTGTTAAGGCAATTTCCTTCTCAGTGGATCAAAACTAATATGTGTTGCTGTGAGTAAATCTTCAAGGATAATTCCTCAAGGAAATCTAAAATGGAAAAGGTTTTTTTTTGTGTGTGTGTGGTTGTGTTCCAGGGGCTGAGCTCTAGCGACAGAGCGCCCTCGTTGTATTACATGTCCAAGGTTACTCTGCCTATTGATTTACCTTTACGACAAGTCCTCGCTCAATTTGACTCGTATTGAACAAACATGGCTCAGTTACTCCGTACAAGTGCTTTGGAGATTTATGCATGCAATTAAACATTTAATTAAAGGTATAATAATAAATGATATATTAAATATATAATCAAATATTTATTGTTTTTTAAATTTATTTATTTATTTATTCCCTTTTGATTGTATTCATTAATTTAGTTGTTTTTTATGCATACGTTATACTGTGTGAAATTAAGTAAATAAGTACATAAAACAATACTGGATTTATTAACTAACAATTTATTATGCAACTAAAAACAACTTGTATAAACACATACCTTATACATTGTTACATAGAAATAATATTTAAAAAAAAAGCAAAAATATATTTTTAAACTATATATATATATAATTAATAAATTGTAGAATATTGTAATTGTAGTCAATTAAATTTAATAACTAAATTAATATATTGAATGATGCCATAATTTTTTATTTGTTGCGCTACATTAAAAAAAAGCATTTCTCAGAATACCATCACTGAGTGAATGACTAATGTGCAGTGATTGTCTGACGCTATTATAGAAACATGATTCACGAGACGTTTGAAATAAACATGCAGGCTCATTGAAGACAGAAAATGAGACCGTGATTGATGGGCCTGAGTCAGACAGCAGCTGAACATATCAATTCAAAATGTCTTACTGCATTAGTGAGAATACCCTTCTGTCCGATGAATCTATCTATCTCTTCTGATGTCTGGCATATACATCAACATGCCCTTACACAATATTAATACTGAATACCATTCATGAAATCTTAAATTACAATCGTGTTGAATACTGGGAGATGTGGAGCGGACTTAGATTTGAATGCAGCCCGTCAGGCAGAGCGGCACTGAATAATGCTGGGCAGAAACAGAGTGTCCTTACCCTCAGCTACAGAAACACCGTCATGGCCGAGTAGAAGAGAGTGAACGAGAGAGGACAGCAGAGAGCGAGTGAGAGCTGCAGGATTATAAAATAAAGCTCAAAACTCGATTACGCTGATAGCATCAGTACACAGTGCTAACTAACACAATGCTGCCACCCGGTTTGCACGCTCCTCTCACACACACCTAGCCCAAATAAGCCCAAGCGAGACTAACTTTAGAAGAATCAATGGCGAACTGGCACAATATCTGATTTCAACAAGCATGGCTAAGACTCTCTGAGCAGCAGGACCCATACTGTCACTCAAACGAGGGGTTTCCTGCTTTTTTTTTTTGGTGTATTTCGTGCTGCGCTTCTACTTTTTTTTTTTTTTTTTCAGTTTTTGCCTGATTTAGTGGTTTCTGGAAGTTTGTGCAACTATTTAAAGGAATAGTTCACCTAAAAATCAAAACTGAACATTTCCTCACCCTCAGGCCATTGAAGATGTAGTTTGTATCTTCATCTGAACAGATTTGGAGAAATTTTGCATTGCATCTTTTGCTTACCAATGGATCCTCTCCATGCACTTTCTTCAGTGAAAAAGTCCAGAAATCCACTCTTATTATTATTATTTACAGTTTTTGCCTGTAAACAGTGCTTGATCTGTGCATATTCTTTTCCTGATTCAGACGAGACAACTTTTTCACTGAAGAAAGCAATGTTTTTGCTGATATTTTATCCGGAAGCGACGGTTTAAATTAAAACATCTTAATGATTGTTTCTTACAAACACACAGCTTTTCACTTCATAAGATGTTAATTGTTGGACTGGAGTGTTGTGGATTACTTGTGGATTATTGTGATGTTTTTATCAGCTGTTTGGACTCTCATTCTGACGGCACCCATTCACTGCAGAGGATCCATTGGTGAGCAAGTGATGCAATTTCTCCAAATCTGATGAAGAAACAAACTCATCTACATCTTGGATGGCCTGAGGGTGAGTAAATGTTCAGCAAATTGATTCAATTCTAATCAATTTCACAAGTAATTACAGTGAAACGACAAGTAATGCATTGAAATAAGAAATTCTGAAGTAGAAAGGTTAAAATAGTATTTTCTTGTAAAACATACTCCAATGACCTTATACTCTGATTAATCATTTTACAGTGTACAGTTAAATATGACAATAGTACTCTGAAGGACAGCATGCAAACATGTGTTTGAGTGTAACTCACATCAACGATTGTCCATTGTTCTACCACTATAGCGTCGTACGCAGCAGCCGCATTGGTGTCGCTCTCCACCCCCTCCTGGAACACAAACACGCTGTCCACAGTCTTGACGAGAAAATCTGCAAGGAATAGAGGAGAAATCAGTCAGTGTTCTGGGTTTAATATGGTGGGTATAGAACATCAGTTGGGTCCAGTGTTGGTTAGCAAACAGTGTTGTTATTGTTGACTAAAGCTAAAAAATTTTTGAATAACTTACTGAGAAACCTGAAACAAAAATTAGGAATGGCGCATTGCACTAACTGAAATAAAATAAGTTTAAGTACTGTATTTACTAAAACTGAAATAGATATAAATTAAAAAAATTATAATAATGAAAATGACAAAAGCATGTAGCAAAATTACTAAAACCTATTACAAATTAAAATAAAAATATAAAAAATAAAAGCTAATTAAAACGATTAATAATATTAGATTATATAAATAAAAGTCATAGATGGTTCCTGGTTTGGAACGACACGAGTGTGAGTAAATTATTTTTGGGTGAACTTTAGTGATCTCCAAAAAAACAAAAATCACAATTACAGTCACACAGTTACAATAGAAGTACACAGTGGCAAGTTGTTAAAATAATGTTTCAGGAGTATAAGAGAATGTAAATATTACAAGTGTTCCCGTCAGGTAAGTCTAGAATCAGCAGCTATATAAGGCTGGTATAGCTGATACAACTGTAACTTTTGCATAAAATATTTGCAAGGGAAAAAATGTGACATTAATATCTGTAAAGCAGATTTTTTTAGAGCTTGATGTGGTCACTATGAACTGTTGGTAGTTTTTCAAAAATGTTCCATCCATTTCCTCTAAAGAATTATTTGCATACGGGTTTTGAACGGGATGACGGTGAGTAAATAATTTCCATTTTTGGATATACTTTTGCTTTTACTTCTATTAAACCCAGAACATTTAAACCTTTAAAACGTCAGTGCAAGCTAAATGTACGAAAGCACAGGAAGAAAAGGGACGTTAACTATAGTGGGAATTCTAGGTGATGAAAATATAACTAGAGAGAGTATGTGCGGATGAGGAAGTCATTTGAAATATTTCAAAGAAAGGAAAAAAGTGACAGCAACAAGACAGACAGAGACTAATGAATGACCAGCCTAATTAGCCAACACATCCATGTTGGAATGTAGAACATTTCCGGTGAAATAAATAAAGCTCTTTCAAATGCACATTTTAATGGCCTGATGTCACTGCCGCCCCATGCGGTTCCTGCGTTTGGCCCTGTTTTAGAGTGATCTTTATATATGGCTGGATAATAAGCTCTGCTGAGTATTGAAGATGAGCACAGGGGCGTCTGGGAACCGAGTTATTTCTGGTCTGTGTCCTCTCATGGCCCAAGAGCTTCCTTATTAGGCTTCCTCCATTTACACACTAATACTGTTTGTGCTGCCCCTGTCTGCTCTGGGAGACACTCCAGATTACATTATAGGGGGGCTGAGGGATGGGCGACCATGGGCCGGCCCCGATGGGAAGGGGTTTTTCTCGGGAAAGGGAGGGGACCGGTGTCTGTCGCCTGCATCCTTCCATCAAAAAAACCTATTTAAGGCTGCACTTACTCAATTGAAGGCATCTCACCGGCCTTTCAAACAGAGCCATTGTTCTGGCCACCTTGCATCAGATGTTCCCTCTAGGGATCGTAATTGGAAAAGTCCACTCGGGAGATTGCCTCAGCCGTCGAGCCCGTCTGGACGGACAGCGATGTCTCAGGTGAGCGACTCCGACAGGGAGACGCGCCAAACGTGGGCTCAATAAGCCGTCGGGTCTGCGAGAGGCCCGTTTATGGAGATTGACGGCAGAGAGATTGTCCGTTTGATGGAGTGAGACTGCCGGAGTATGTGGAGTTAGTCTGGCCAGGTCATGGTGACTGATAGCGTTCAGGTTTAAGTGTGTGCCCGAGAGAGCTGCTAATGCTCAAGACAGCTTATGTATATTTTACGACGTGGGGCAGAAATGGGATGAGACAGGGTGGAGGATGTGAACATATTAAATGTCAATCACTTGAGCAGACAAACTACTTCAGAGGAGCTTTACTGTGCTGACAGTGATGTAAAAGCATCTTTGTTAAAGGTTAAATGTTTGATTTCTGCATCAGCTACCAGCACCAAGCAAACGCAAAACTAATGATTAATTAACGTTCTGTCTATCAGTTGTTCTATAGTTCTATCTATCATTCCGACATTCTGTCTATCTCTCCATAAATCTGTCTGTCTGTCTGTTTGTCTGCCGTTCTATCTATAGTTCTATCATTTTATCTGCCATTGTTTATATCATTCTTTCTATTATTTTATCTTTCTATCTAGCTGTCCATCCATCCATCTGTCTGTCTGTCTGTCTGTCTGTCTGTCTGTCTGTCTGTCTATCTATCTATCATTTTTATCGTTCTGTTGTTCTATCTTTCTATCTGTCCCTGTTTGTCTGCCGTTCTATCTATAGTTCTATCATTTTATCTGCCATTGTTTATATCATTCTTTCTATTATTTTATCTTTCTATCTAGCTGTCCATCCATCCATCCATCCATCCGTCTGTCTGTCTGTCTGTCTGTCTGTCTGTCTATCTATCTATCTATCTATCTATCATTTTTATCGTTCTGTTGTTCTATCTGTCCATCCATCCATCCATCTATCTATCTATCGTTCTGTCGTTCTATCTATCTGTCTGTCTTTGTCCATCCATCCATCCATCATCTAGATTAATATAAACCCCTTAACCATTTAATCTATCTATCTATCTATCTATCTATCTATCTATCTATCTATCTATCTATCTATCTATCTATCTATCTGTCTGTCTGTCTGTCTGTTTGTCTGCCGTTCTATCTATAGTTCTATCATTTTATCTGCCATTGTTTATATCATTCTTTCTATTATTTTATCTTTCTATCTAGCTGTCCATCCATCCATCCATCCATCCGTCTGTCTGTCTGTCTGTCTGTCTGTCTGTCTGTCTGTCTGTCTGTCTGTCTGTCTATCTATCTATCATTTTTATCGTTCTGTTGTTCTATCTGTCCATCCATCCATCCATCCATCCATCCATCCATCCATCTATCTATCTATCGTTCTGTCGTTCTATCTATCTGTCTGTCTTTGTCCATCCATCCATCCATCATCTAGATTAATATAAACCCCTTAACCATTTAATCTACCTATCTACCTATCTACCTATCTACCTATCTATCTATCTATCTATCTATCTATCTATCTATCTATCTGTCTATCTATTTTATCGTTCT
>NW_015505332.1:3289785-3303032 GCF_001515645.1 Sinocyclocheilus grahami
TCCATCCATCCATCCATCCATCCATCCATCCATCCATCCATCCATCCATCCATCCATCCATCCATCCATCCATCCATCCATCCATCCATCCATCCATCCATCCATCCATCCATCCATCCATCCATCCATCCATCCATCCATCCATCCATCCATCCATCCATCCATCCATCCATCCATCCATCCATCCATCCATCCATCCATCCATCCATCCATCCATCCATCCATCCATCCATCCATCCATCCATCCATCCATCCATCCATCCATCCATCCATCCATCCATCCATCCATCCATCCATCCATCCATCCATCCATCGTTCCTGTCATTCTATCTATCGTTCTATATCGTTCTATCGATCTATCTACTGATCTACCTATCTATTTGAAATCTACTTCATTACATTCAAATCTGAACAGGAATTTTTTTATTTCAAATTCACGAGATAATTTGGTTTTTTAAATTCCATTTTGAATGGCGCTGATGTTCAGAATGAGACCGAACAGTCAGAAGAGGAGTGACATCTGTATTTAGCTGCAGTGTGAATGCGCTCCATAAGACCAGGTACGTGTATTAAAAAACTAAATAGGATTAATTTGGATTTCATGTTGACTTTAACATTTAAAAAATGACACTCTTCACTTTAATGCCGTGAATAGGTGTGTCTGTCATTCTCTCTCCCTCATGGACCTGTTCAAATGCTTCCATTCATACTCTGATTCTTTTGTGCATCAGGACAATGACAGTGGAGGTATCTCCAAAATCCCTTTCATAGCGAGATAATACCTTATTGGAAATTCATACGCTGAATATCTGTGCCTTCGTGCATCTGAATATAGGCAGAACAGCATGAATAGTCAGGCGCATGAATGTGTCGCAGCTGCGGGTGGATATTCTTTTCGGAGGAAGGAGAAATTCGCACCGGAGCAAAAGTCAGACAAAAGAAACCTTTTAGTCAACATTGTTGGCGTCTATTCAACGGGAGCTAAACCTGGAACGGCGATGAGCCTGTGGCCCACCGTGTTGCTCTCCTGTGGAGCGTATGAATCTTTAATTGCGGACTCATAACGGTGGTGTTGAGCTGCAAATTCAATCCTGGCCTGATGGGCGGCACTGGCACGCCACACCCATCGCATTAAAACCCGACTCCTGCCTCCCACCTTCTCTCACCATGGAAACATGTCTCTAAGGGCGAGAGAGGCGAAAGGAAAGCTTCCTTATAAAGGACATTCTCCTGGACAACTTCAATGTCAGTGAAGCAAAGCTAGACGAGGACACAGGCGAGGTGCACAAGTAAATCAGTGGAGCAGAACGCCACACCAACAGCATCGACAAAGAGCAGAATCCATCAGGAGACTTTAAGCCGCCACAAAACCCCCTTCCACCCCTGGACCGGTGGATAAACTCATATCAAAGCCACCTGGAGGGCAGTTTCTGAAGATGGAGGAGGAGGAGGCCATGCCACCGCTGATCTCCTAAGACTATCATTTTGATCTTCTATCAAATAGGACCACAAATCTCACAAAACCTGTCAAGAACATGTCCAGGTCATTTTTCACCTCCAAAATCAATAGAAGTATTTTTTTCAGCAACATGATGCCTACAGTATTTCAGAATCATTCAGTATTTTACAGTTGACAAATATTCACGACACTTAAACGTACTTTCCATGCAAATTCTCATTACCATAATACAAACAAAAACCTGTAATGCAAATGGTGTTATTTTTGTATTATTTACTATTATAGTATTTTTTTAATATTTTTAATTAGCTTTTATTTTTATGTATTCAGTTTAATTTCAGTTTACACTTTATTTAAAGGTGTCCTTGTCACAGTATAATTATAAATGTAAGTACTGAGTAATATTAATTAACTACATGTATGGTTAGGGTTAAGGATTAGGGTTACTTGCATGTAATAGGGGTTATGCACAACAGACTTCCGTATTCTGTTAACCGGGTCTCGTCGCTTCCGGTTCAAGCATTTTGCATATGCTTAGTTAAATATGAAGCAGTTTTACTCAAGAGGCCTTCAAAGTAGATACCAATGATGATCGTAACCAATTTCCATGACATATGCGGACTGATATCTGCGGATTCTTTTCACATTTAGATATTCAAATTGAATAAAACGTCAACAATAAAAACAGCTAGCTAGTTTAACTGATTATCTTAAAAGTCCATAGATATCACTATTATTTAATACGGCTGTTAACACGTTCTCCAACAAGCGGAAGCAATGAGACCTGTTTTCCGGGTTTGGTCAGGTGATGTTCGACATATACCCTATTATGCATAATTTATTGTTAATAGAATAGTAAGTATATATAACGTGTAACAGGGACACCTTAATATAAAGTGTTACCCAGTTTAAATTTGAGTAATTTTATGTGATTTGTCATTTTTATTTTGTTTAAATATTTGTATTTAGCTTTAATTGATGTTTAATTTAACTTTTAGTTTTAGTGATTTTAGTACTTCAAATGATTTATTTTGGTTAGTTGCCAAGGCAACATTTGTAATTTAATTTAAGATTTTTAAGTTCAAGTTTATCTAATATTTATTTCATTTTAGTTCAGCTTTATTTAATAGTTTTAGTTGACAATAACATCATTGAATGCAAAAAATAAATAAATTAAAAGCAATAATAAAATAAATTATTATTATTTTTTTAATCTAAAAATATTATATAATATATACATTTAATGTATTTTATTTTAGCAATTGAAAATATTATTGAACTAATGAAAATGTATCTTTTGGTGTGTATGTGTGTGTGTGTATATATTATAAATATTTTTGCTATTTAAAATAACTTTAAAATAACTTAGAATATATTCTATTTGAATATATTTGAAAATATAATGTGTGTGTGTATGTATATATATATATATATATAAATGTGTATATATATTCTAATAGAAATGGAAATTTGGGGGAGAAATTTGCTTAACTCTCATGAAAATAGTGTCACAATGCAAAAAATATTTACAGTCTTAAAATGAGCTACATTATTTTTATGCAGAATATGATTAGTGTAAATACATTGTGAAGGAAAGCATTGCTATTACTCTTGCAAGGTTTGCGGCATGAATATGACTATTATTTCCTGTTGATTTTGGGGTGAAACGTGACCTTGGCATGTTTTGGAGAGATTCACCCAGAGAATCTGTCTGTGATGGGCTTGTGTTATGCGTGTGTACGTCCCTCCTCACATATTCCGGACGTGTGGATGTTTACAGCGAGAAGACACTGTGGGAGTGCATCACCATGGAGTTCTCATTATGCATTCGCAGGCCAGACTCAAAGAGGAGCTAAATTTGGAGAGATCTGGCCCATGTGCTCACAGGCCTGATAATGAATGCGTCTCCAGCCTTTCATGTAATCAGACACTTATGAAAAGTCTACATGCTTTGATATCACATTGTTCCCGGTCTCCACGGGGCTCTGCCAGCACCTCGCCATCCTCCTGCTTTAACACGGCCCTCGCTTCCTGTTGTTTTTCTTTCACACGTGTGGTTGACATGAACACCATCATTTGTCTCGACTCCTGAAACATATTGTGCTCTACTTTACATATTTATTTAGTGATGCTTGGTAAGGTTATATATTCTACTTTTATTTATTTTTTATTTAGTCGTATATGCAATTTAAGAAAAAAATATTTATAAAGTCAAGTTTCGTATTTAATATCCCACATATTATTATTATTATTTTTTTTTTTTACATCTTTTTATTAGTGGTCTTTAAAAAAAAACACTGTAATGCAAACAATGTTATTTTAATATTATTTATAATGCACTGTTGTAGTATTTATCAATATTTGAATTTTATTTTTATATTTTCAATTAATGTTTTAATAAATTTTATGCGATTTTGTAATTTTTTGTTTAGCTTTTTTTATTTCAGTTTTAGTAGTATTTTCATCTAATTTTGATATTTAATTTTATTTGAGACTGATTTAATAGTTTTATTTATTGTGTCCTACTTTGTTAGTTAGTGTATTCCACTTTTTTAAACTGTATTTTAGTTGATTACATTTTAAAATCTTTTTATTAGTGGTATTTGCAAAAACCTTGTGATGCAAACTGCTATTTTAGTATTATTTATTCACTATTATAGTTATATTTTTTGTTTTGATATTTTGTTTAAATGAATTTTTTTATTTTCAATTTTAATTTGTTAAATTTTAGTAATTATTTTATGCAAATTTTTTTTTATTATTATTTTTGTAATATTACTATTCAACTTTATTTTTATTTCATTTCAAAGTATTTATTTCAGTTAACTGCTGCTGTTACGTGGCTGACAAGACGTGAGATGTGCGGATCCATAAGCAAAGCTTTATTTAAAGCAGAGGAGGTCAGAAACACAGGCAGGGTCGAAACAGTGGCAAACAGGTATATGGCGGGCAAGACACAAGAATAATCCTAGGGCTAGCGTGGCTCGACGATTGGCAGACAGAGTCACAGGGGCAAGGCTAAAGGGAGAAATCCAGGAAAACAGGCGAAGATCAAAACCGGAGAAAACAGACAAGGCAAGGCAAAACTAGGCTAGGAGGCTAACGGGGCTCTGTAGTGTAACTATCTGACGATAAGTGCTAAACAATACTCGGCAGAGGGAAGGGATCAGAGTGAGTGTTAAATAGTGAGGGAGTGATATGAAACAGCTGGGTGCAATCAGTGTTACCAGCTGTGTGCAATCGTGCTGAGTGCAATCAGTGCAATGAATGATGGGATATGTAGTCCGGGTTGATGTGCAACAATGTGTAGTGCGAGAGTCAATGAAATCGGAAAGGGTGACCTCTGATGGCTAGCAGATGGAAGTTCATGGACCGGATTCGTGACAGCTGCAACATTTTTAATTTACACTTTAAGGTTTTAATTAATATTTATATATTATTACATTTTTCCTTCGAATATTTATATATTATTTTCTTTATGCTCGATTTAATAGTTTTATATATTGTGTTCTACATATTTATTTATTTTTAACATCTTTTTATTAGTGGTCTTTGTAAAAAAAAAAAACACTGTAATGCAACCTGTTATTTGATCATTTTATGCACTGTTGTAGTATTTATCAATATTTTAATTTTAGTAAATGTGTTATGTGATTTTGTAATTTTTTTTGCAATATTACTGTTTAGCTTTATTTTTTATTTCAGTTTTAGTAGTACTTTTAGTAGTATTTTCATCTAATTTTGATATTTAATTTTATTTGAGACTGATTTAATAGTTTTATTTATTGTGTCCTACTTGATTATGTATTACATTTTTAAATCTTTTTATTAGAGATATTTGCAAAACTCTTGTGAAGCAAACTGCTATTTTAGTATTATTTATGCACTACAGTATTTTTTTTTTGATATTTTGTTTAAATTCATTTTTATATTTTTAGTTTTCATTTTAATTTTAGTTATGTTATGCAAATATTTTTTATTTTATTATTTTTGTAATATTACTATTAAACTTGATTTTTTTATTTCATTTCAAAGTATTTCACTGTAATGCAACCTGTTATTTGATCATTTTATGCACTGTTGTAGTATTTATCAATATTTTAATTTTAGTAAATGTGTTATGTGATTTTGTAATTTTTTTTTGCAATATTACTGTTTAGCTTTATTTTTTATTTCAGTTTTAGTAGTACTTTTAGTAGTATTTTCATCTAATTTTGATATTTAATTTTATTTGAGACTGATTTAATAGTTTTATTTATTGTGTCCTACTTGATTATGTATTACATTTTTAAATCTTTTTATTAGAGATATTTGCAAAACTCTTGTGAAGCAAACTGCTATTTTAGTATTATTTATGCACTACAGTATTTTTTTTTTGATATTTTGTTTAAATTCCTTTTTATATTTTTAGTTTTCATTTTAATTTTAGTTATGTTATGCAAATATTTTTTATTTTATTATTTTTGTAATATTACTATTAAACTTGATTTTTTTTATTTCATTTCAAAGTATTTATTTCAGTTAACTGCTGCAACATTTTTAATTTACACTTTAGTTTTTGAAGTTTTTCATCGAATATTTATATATTATTTTCTTTATGCTCGATTTAATAGTTTTATATATTGTGCTCTACTTTACATTTTTATTTGGGTAAGGTATTTTTATATTTTTAGTTTTCATTTTAATTTTAGTTATGTTATGCAAATATTTTTTATTTTATTATTTTTGTAATATTACTATTAAACTTGATTTTTTTATTTCATTTCAAAGTATTTATTTCAGTTAACTGCTGCAACATTTTTAATTTACACTTTAGTTTTTGAAGTTTTTCGAATATTTATATATTATTTTCTTTATGCTCGATTTAATAGTTTTATATATTGTGCTCTACTTTACATTTTTATTTGGGTAAGGTTATATTTTCCACTTATTTTTTTTACTTTTTTAAAAACTCATGTATGCATTTTTTATTATATGTAGTCTATTTTTTATATATAGTTTATTTTTTATTTTTATATATATAGTCATTTGTACAGTCATTTTTTCTTTGTGTATATATTTTTTGTCTGTTTGTTTATTCGTTTAGTGTATTACATTTTTAAATCCATTTATTAGTGGCCTTTGCAAAGTCAAGCATGGGTAGCCTATTATTATTGCTCATAGTCACGGTTAGTATTAGAAGTGTATTAGATGTGATTGCTTGTCCTGCGTTTGTCTTAAGGACATGAATAATGTCTCAAGTCGTGTGATTTGCTAAATAGATGTGCGCTTTTACTGTTTCAGACTTCTGATTTTTGCCTGGTTAGAGATAAAACAGGCAGTTTGCACTGAATGAGGAATTAGAGGTCAGAATGGAGACTTTTGCCTGTATGCAACCAGCAGAACCCCACAGCTTTGTGGCATTGAGTTTTGCACGGGCCGATACCACTCTTATTTCCCTCAGAAAATATAAGAATCAAATCAATTTCTGCTTTTGCTCAGTAATTACCTCAGGACGACTTCCCTCGGTAGAACTGCACAGAACTTGGCAGGGGTTTACGGACTGTACAGGGGAGTCATTAAAGAAAATTAATTAACTAATAAGAAGCTTGGGTTTTGCGTCATTGCTACCACGGCACACGTTCTCTTGCCACATCATTACCACTTCAAGACCCAGAAAGCTCTAAATGATGACAAATACCCTCCTCTCCCCATGTCCCCGATGTTATAACCCAGCCACAAAACAGCGTATATTGGGTTAGCCATCAAAGAACAAAGCCAAACTCAAACCAGCAGTGCGTTTCCCTCAGTGCTGGAAGATCCACAGTGCAGATCTCGACTGAAAATGCTTTCAGTGCACTCAAGTGAGCCAAACCCACAAGCTGTTTTAATAGCATGATTAATTAATGAGGCAGAAAATAAAATATGGCACACTAGTATAATATCAAACTAATCAATTTTCCAAAAAATGCTCATCCATTTATTAGAAGATGCATTTAATTCAATTATTTACGACCTATAGGATGAGCACATATTCATATTAATAATATCATAACACTTATTTATAACCCCTATAAAATTACAATAGTATTGCCATAGAAATATATAATAGAAAAATAAAATTTTAGTTTTACCATGTAGTATTTTTTAAACTGTTATGTATGCGATATTTATTTATGTATTTATTTGGTCAAGGTCGTATTATGCATGTATCCCATTTTGGAGATTACTGATTCATTTAGTGTATTTCACTTTTAAATATATTGTAGTTATTTTAAATTGTTTATATATATATATATTATGTTTGATATGAAATGTTCTATTATAGTTTGTTTATAATTAGATTGTATATTATTTTATTTTAAATATTACATATTAATTATAATATAATAATATTGTATAATATTTTTTTTCTCCAAAAAACATAAGACATTGTTTTTCTACACTATCACCATATAATATTCAGAATTTTATTTTATGTTATAAATTTTTACTATTTTTTTCTTATTTAGTAATGCGTTCGTTTTTTGTTTTTTTTTACAATTATATATTTAGTCAATATATATATATTTTTGTGTATCCCATTTTGGAATTTATTTATTCATTGACTGTTTTCCGTCTTTTAATATATTTTAATAATGCATTACACTGTACAAAAAATGGTAATACAATTGTTACAGTTTTGGGACACAATGTAGTATTCAGAATTGAATTTCATGAATTGTATTATTTTTTTATGTATTAACCCTAGAAAAATGAAAAATAAAATGTAATATGAAAAATAAATGTACTTGTATTTATTTCATGCCAAGTATACTACAAATACATTTACATATTTATGTACTTAATAAAATACCCTGCAGTTGTACTTTAAGTATACTAAACTGGTCTACTTAAAGTCTGCTAAATTGGAATAACTAATTTTGTACTTAATGCACTTTAATTGTGCAGAAGTAGTGCTGAAGTCCAATTAAAGATATACTTAGTATATTTGATTGTGCTAAAGTGGAACTATTGCAAGTATACTTCAGGTGCACTTTAAATATTTTGCATTTAAAGAACGATATTATTCAAAGATCATACAATCCTCATCAATACATTTTAGACTTAATATTAAGAAATGTGCATTGTGCACTAGTACACCAAAAGAAGTTAAATTATAATTGTTATATCTGTAGCTATACTTAGTATGAAATAAATGTATTTTAAATATATTTTTTTTACTAGGGAAGTGATGTATACATTTGTAATTTTTTGTATAATCCACTATTTAATATATGTTTAGAAAACCATAATACAATGTTTGGCTCTGAACACCATGTAGTATATTTAGTGATGGGATCAAATGCTATAGCATCTCTGAATCATGGTACCACCATAGTATTTTTATAATCCACTAGTGTGATGAAGTGTACATTTCTGATTGTTTGAGTTCGAGAAGTATCAGCACTGACTCACCGTTGTCACTGGCCAGCTGAAAGTATCCGTCCACTAGTGAAGCTCCGTTGTTGAAGTGTTGAGTCATGTGATCGAGCCAGTTGGCCTCCAGAGTGCAGATGCCCTCGCCCTGCGGCTGCACTCGCAGAGGCACTTTAACCGTGTAGTACTTCAGCTGACCCTCACGCCGACCCGGGTAGTTAAACAATCCAAAGAGCTCGGCTCCTGTGCAAATGATAAACACTGATTTGAATGAAATACATAATAGTTACTCCCCAATTAAATACATTTAAATGGCAGAGGAAGTTGTAATGAACATCATATTAAAACAGGGATCAACAATGATTACTGTAATGATGAATGAATTCAAACTGATATCATAATTATTTGAAAATATTTATGTATTTGTTGTAAATATTTTTTCATCTCTGTTTATATATATATATATATGTATATGACCCTGGAGCACAAAACCAGTCTCAAGTCGCTGGGGTATATTTGTAGCAATAGCCAAAATGTATGGGTCAAAATTATTGATTTTTCTTTTATGCCAAAAAATCATTAGGATATTAAGTAAAGATCATGTTCCATTAAGATATTTTGTAAATTTCCTACAGCAAATATATCAAAACGTAATTTGATTAGTAATATGCATGGCTAAGAACTTCATTTGGACAACTTTAAAAGCGATTTTCTCAATATTTAGATTTTTTTTTGCACCCTCAGATTCCAGATTTTCAAATAGTTGTAAAAGCGTATTTATTCAGCTTTCAGATTATGTATAAATCTCAAAAAACAAAAATGTAAATGACCCTTATGACTGGTTTTGTGGTCCAGGGTCACATATATATATACACACACATATATATAATATTTAAAAAATATATTTTTATTTAAAGTAATAGCACAAATTTAAACCATAAAAACTATTTTTTATTTCAGGCAGCAATTCTCATTTTTATTTAGTTTAACTTGATGTAAAAATCAATCAATCAATCTAGATATAAATATATAGATTTAAATATCTCTCTCTATATATATATATACAGTATAGATATAATATTTATGTATTATAAAATACATGCATAACACTGTTTAAAAATTACATTTTCATTTGATTTAGTGGACTGTGGGTGAATATTTAGTCTGAGGCTGAGACTAACCATCTTAACCAGAGACTAAACCAGTACTAACCAACCATCATAACCCAAACTCAGACTGGTCTTCTCAGCACGGTTATGAGATTTGTTGCTTTGTGAACTGCGTGTTCCTTCGCTGTGGTCCTTAATTAATTAGCTTGTAGATGGGCTTAACCACTAATTAGCTGGTGTCCTGGTCTAGCGCAGGTGAGTAATTAAGGAAATTAGGGGATGTAGTGGCAATCTGGAACGAGTATTTAGGACCATCGTTTCTCACTAGACCAGCCCCACTTGAGAGAACTGACCATTCGTTCTTCTCAACGAGATTGCATTTGGCTGAAAAACAAAATGCTATTTACATCTGCCACTAAGAGAAAGAGAGCGGACCTAATGGATTACGATAGTCTAAGATGAATTTGTTTGTGTGCCTGCTTTACCCAGTAAAGCCTCCCTATTTTCAGACCTATGTTAGAACTAATGGGAAATTGACCGAAAAGATAAATCTGGATGCACTTTTGTTCTGGCAGTGATCATTTAGATTGCCGCTGACTGCATTGAGTCATTAACCGCCTCGGACAGGACCAAGAGAAGCCAATGAGAGAGCGCGATCTGAACGGCTTGCATTTACAGCACAAATCTATCTCCCCAAAATGAAGCATTAATTGTTGTTTTACTTCAACTGGGGTACAACAGGTTCTTCCTATAAACCCATTTCCTGTAACTGTTGTGCATCACTTTATTACAGGCTGATTTTTATTTTATTTCTGCATATGAATAGGGGCCGGAGCGAGATGGAAATAAGGATGATTTGCATCCACCACATGAGGACCACAGCTGAGAGTGTACTTCTAGGCCCAAAACCCGAAAAAGGTCAAGTCAACTTCTAGTTTGAATAAAGAACAATTTTGATATTTATATATATAATTTTTTTTTATTTTCATGCTAATTATGCGCATGTCCCCCTCATTTTTATTACTCCAGTGCATAACATTAATTATTTACAACTAAATAATAATAAATAATTATTTATTATGTTTACATTGTGAAATATTTATACGTCACACAATTTATTTCACATTTACATTTCCAAATTCTCCAAATATATGCAAGTTATCTACAGACAAAAAAACTGAATACTGTAATGCAGTAATTTAAATAAAATAAAAATATAAGAATTTGATTTAAAATTGTCAAAATAAATTAATAAAAAAATATTTTAAATATAAATATTTAAATTAAATAGGGTCGAAATCAAAATTCTTATTTTTTTAAATTGTATTTAAATTATTGCATTACAATATAAAAAAAAAAATAGTATTTACTGTTGTTGTTTTTTGTCTATAGTTAAAGCTTGCATTAATTTGTCAAATTTAATAACGAAAATGTGAAAGAAACTAAATGTGAAAAAGTTTTAGGTGAGATGTTTAGATGAAATCCACCTAAATATTAAAGCTGTAGATTTAAATCATAGATTTAAATAAAACTATTTAGTATTTTTGTCCATGTAAAAGTACTTTGCAATATGATTTAAATAACTTACATGTAATATGATATAATATGTAATATCATCATAAATCTTATGTAATAATAATAAAAAAACTTCTGTCCTTCAAAGTCTCATGGTTTATCAAGTGCTAACACCATCACGACCACCATAGTATTTTTATAATAAGCAAAATGTAGTGTAAACAAAAGTAAATGTCTGAGTCTCAAAATGATCATTTCCATTGTCATAATATTTTACAGTTAAAAGGTGATTTTTTTGCAATGAGAATTAGGGGAGGGAAATGGGATTTAATTGTAAAGAAAGTAATTCAAATGATTTTTGTCTATATTAAAGTAGCACATATTTCACTAAAACTGGCTGGTTGCAGCTCTAAATACAGTTCATTAGACACAAAGTCACGCTCTCCACACATGAAAGCCGCTGTCTCTGTGACATTCTCTAACTTCCAGAGGGTCTTGGTGAAGCGTGGGACGTTTAGTGAGGAAACAAGCACACAAACGACCCCGTTACAGGCCTCCGAGCTCTATGTGATCAACTCTTTTGACAAGGTCAAACACGCTGGATATCTGCAGTTAGCACTGCCAAGGAACGCGACATGTCATCAAGTGTTTGCCTAATCCGCGTTTGAATTGCATCATATCAACACACAAACACAACCCCACAAGTCCTGACCTCCGTCTTCACTGGAGCCCATAACTATGGAAATATTCGGATGTGGATTGCATCCCACCAGCTGATTGCCAAAGTTACTGCTCAGATATAAATAGATGTTTTTTGACTCAAAGGAGCAAATTCTCGAAGCACTTCAAGACAGCGTGTCTATTTTAGCATTGCCGTTGCTTTCTGCTGGATTCCCTTAGTGAATCATGTGTTAAAACAATGCAGACAGTATTGAACACGGTCCAAATATACATTGCTATCAGTGGAACCAATTCATATTTAGTTAATTTCCTGGACAATTTGTCACCTACTAGTGTTATTTTAGTAGCTTTGCGATACTATTTTAGTTTTTATTACTATTTTGAATGAATGTCTTTGAAGGCACTCAAGAAGTAATCCCTTTATTTATTTATACTTTACATTTTGTTACTGTTGTGTGAATACTTCTATACTTATGTATAATCATTATGGATTCTTTTATTTCTATATTTCATTATTTTTTACTCGGCATTTGAGTCGTTGTGTTGGGATAGGAATTAATAGTTAGAAAATAAGAAAAAATGAATGCCTTTGGAAGTGCTTTTGTTAATGAACAATTTCACATTTTGATAAAAATAAATACAAATATTTTGTAATGAATTTTTATCTTTTAAAACTTATTTTAAGTTTTAGTCATTTTGTTGTGATTTTTTTGGGGCAATTTTATTAGTTTTTTGTAAATGTCTATACAGTTTTTATTAATTTCAAATAAATTATGTTTTAAAATACATTACAACAGAAAACAGTTATTTTAACTTGTAATAATATTTCACAATATTGCTGTTTTTACGGTAATTTTAATCAAATAAACGCAGCCTTGGTGAGCATAAAATACCTTTTTTAAAAATACATTTAAAATGTAAAATACATAAAAATACATTTAAAAAAAAATACATAAAAATCTTTTTGACCCCAAACTTTTTGAACAGTAGTGTAAATACTAATCTTGAATATTATCAAAAATATACCGAAAAACATCACGCAGCCCTGGCCAGCGTCATAAGTTGGAACTAAAAGACACTTTCAT
>NW_015505332.1:3303042-3304252 GCF_001515645.1 Sinocyclocheilus grahami
TTTTGATAAAAATAAATACAAATATTTTGTAATGAATTTTTATCTTTTAAAACTTATTTTAAGTTTTAGTCATTTTGTTGTGATTTTTTTGGGGCAATTTTATTAGTTTTTTGTAAATGTCTATACAGTTTTTATTAATTTCTATTTAAGTTTTAGTTGATATTTTAGTACATCAAGTTCTACGTCGAAGCTTCATTTCAACTAAATTAATTAGTTGTTAACTAAGTAAAATTATTTGTTTTTATTTTAACAATTTAAGCTATTTTTTTGTTTTTTTATTTCAAGTAATGAAAATGTATTTTTATGGTTTTAGTTTTAGTTGACTGTAATATCCCTGACCATTACACTGCAATGCGTTTGTTTCTCTTTTTCTTTTATTTCAAATCATTTGCATACAAATACACTTTTCGAAATTCCTAAAGAAATCTATGGTTTAAGTTCTTTTCCACAATTTTAGTACTACCACCTGAACAACTTCTCATTAAAATAATGACACAATCTTAACGGTCCTACAATACACTTCATTTTCACATTCTTATTTCTTTTTTATATTGGTTTAAAATGCAACTTGTGAGATTAACCCAGAATATTGGCCTTTTAATATTCATTTTACTATGTAAAGCGCTCTGAATGACTGCTGTGCATGAAATGAACTATACAAATAATCTGGCCTTTCCTTCATTTCTGAAGGCAGGTTTCATGGCTTTCCAGCTGCACGGCGGGATGTGAAAACCCTCTAACAAACCTGCACCTGATCTGAGCTCTGAGCATTTCACACTGCTGACCAGCGCCATTATGTTTCATAGATGTTCACCCGGAGCAGTAGAGGGACTTGCGCAGGGAATGACTATATTTATCAGCAGTGGCGATAAGTCATAAAGATGCAGCGCTGTGCAAAGGACTCCTGGCAGCTGTCATTTTGTGGCTGAATGAGAAAAATTGGTGTAGCGTGAGGCCACCGGTGGCGACAGTAGCATACTTCCACTGCTGACGAAGTCACTTCCACATCCAGATGGAGACTCGGGCTGCTGGCTCAGGACTCCCAGCATGCATCGTTCACATGGTACGGCGATCTCTGTGCACAATGCCACAGTTTTTGCAACAAAAAAAGGCTCCCTAGCTAATGTTGAGAATGAGGTTTGCCATCTGGTTACTGGTGGAAAAAGAAGGGTGAACAAAGCCTAATCTAGCACCCGCTGTGTGGGTTTTT
>NW_015505332.1:3305493-3306193 GCF_001515645.1 Sinocyclocheilus grahami
CAGCCCTGGCCAGCGTCATAAGTTGGAACTAAAAGACACTTTCATTTTCGTAATATAGTTATGTGAGATTTCGTTTGATCAAAGGATAAAGACGATCAACCCACCACTCTTAGTCAGGGCCAGCCTGCTGGGTTTCTCGGTTGTGTCTGTGATTTTGGCCGTGTCGTTGTTGTTGTGTGTTAGTGTATCTCCTTGCTGTGTTTCACCAGATCCTGATTTCTCAACAGAGAGATCATCTCCTCCGTCTCCACCTTCAGTAGCTTTCACGTCCTCTCTCAGAGCCTCACCTCCCCAGTTTTCCCCTTCGTTCTCTGCTCCGGACTCGTCTCCCAGCTCCGGCTCCTCCAGGGGACTGGGACTGGGCGTCAGCCCCGAGCCGTGCAACGAGCTGGGGCTGGAGTGCAGGGAGAGGGAGGGTTCCTCTGGTTCTCCGTGCCGTAGCACGTGTGGGCGTAGGCCAGCTGGCTCCTGGATGAAGCCCACAAACACGATGCCCTGATCCGCAGCGTCCTGGATCTGCTGAGAAGAGAGATATATATTTTGCTCGCCAGTTTAGACAACATGAATTTCCGTGGTGGTCTGGTTTATCCTGCTTAAACAATAAGATTGTTTATTGTAGCCGACAATAAACAACTTGAAATCCTTAAGCCATCTTCCTCATGTGCTCTGAGAACAAAACAAGCACGCCAGTCATTAACAT
>NW_015505332.1:3306517-3308616 GCF_001515645.1 Sinocyclocheilus grahami
GTTTTCAACATTATTAATATTAATTGCTTGATATTTTTGTGGAAATCTTGATGCAACTTCATCATAACTTCATAATAACTACCCTTTAAAATTTGGAGTAAGATTAAGAAGAAATTAATACTTTTATTCAGCAAGGACACATCAAGTTGATCAAATCGGACAGTAAAAACATTTTATAATGTTAAAAAATTGTATAAAAAAAAATGCTGTTCATTAGTACTTTCTGTTCATCAAAGAATCCTGAAAAAAATGCATCATGATTTCCACAAAAAAACAAACAAACAGAAAAAACTGTTTTGCAACACTGATAATAATTAGAGCCATTATCATAAAGCAATAATAATAATTTAGCCACAAGATTTCTGAATGATCATGTGACACTGAAGACTGGAGTATAGTTTTTAAATTGTGAAAATATTTCAAAATATTATTGTATTTTCAATCAAATGCATGTAGCCTTGGCGAACATCAGAGACTTTTAAATTTTTTATTTAAAAAAAATATTAATTATTCCAATCCTTGCCCGGTAGTGTACATCCTCCAAATATGACATTACATGGTTTACTGTGCCTTCATATTTTTCGATTTGATTTCTGAAGGTCTTGTTGTTGGTCCAGCTAAGCACATTTTTTTTTTAAATCGCATCTTTTATGATGTTATTGATGTTAGGCACAATTTGTCAACATGGACGAGCAGATAAACCTCTCACAGCCCCGAGGGCTTTGCGTAGCATCGTGTTTGTGTTGTTGAATGAGATAAGAAGTTTCATTTCAAAAAAGTAGTTTCATTCATTTCCAGTTTCCTCATTGGGGGAACATTAAAACGATTGATATGCCACATTACCCTAACAATAAAACGCAGTTCAAAACAATATATTGCAAAAGCGGCGTTCTTTCGTCCACACCATCAGCTATTTGAAATTAGCAAGCGCTGATTACAATGGCAGCGGTCCACCATCGACTGCCCTCTGCATCCCGAATCAGTCGAACATCTACCACTTTATTGTCAGTTCGCGTTTGGAAGCCAATATTTGAATTCTCATCAAACCAAATTGAATCATTAACTGTCAAGGAATGCTAATGATGCCATTTTCCATTATTCTGCTTTAATAAAGGCCAGCCTGAGGCCTGCCAGCACTATCTCCATCTGACGCCTTCGCCCACACCAGCCCAATCAGTTTCCGTGAGGTGCACAGGTTATTTTCTCTAAAATTAAACCGGGAACAGGCCTGTCCTTTCCAGTCGCATTGTTTAATGCATACTGAACGCTGACGCCGGGAGTCCTGGCATTATATTTGCAACAATGATGCAAATGAAATTGCATAGATAAGAAGCCATTTGTTCTTGCCGGGCTCCTCCGTCGGTGAAAGGGCACTGAATAATTTCCGAGTTTGATGTGACGGGGGGAAGGATCATTGTCGTGATGGATCATGGCGATTAATTGCGCCCGGATCTGTGCCGCAGACGCACCTCAACAGGTCTGTGATCTCCAAGAAGTATATAGACACTTACAGCGAGAGTTCAGACAAAAGTTTGGGGTAGGTAAGATTTGTAAATGTTTTTTAAAAGTCTCTTACGCTCACTAAGGCAGCATTTATTTGATCAAAATACAGTAAACATTGTGAAATAGTATTACAATTTAAAATAACAGTTTTTTTATTTTAATATATTTAAAATGTAATTTACTTCTGTGATCAAAGCTGAATTTCAGCCAATTTAAACGCCATTTGTCTTTTTTTGACTATTGTCCAAATACTTTTTCGTGTTATAGAACAAAGATCTCTTTACAAATATTACCATCAAAATACCATAGTGACTGTGGTATTTTGCATTATGGACAACTTTACAGAAAGATCCTGAAAGCATCTTACACGGTTTTAAGGTGTTGCCATATTAATTTACGATTTTGTAGTGGTAACAATTGCTATGTTCCAGAACCTAGTGTGCTTCCTACATAGGCAGCATTTTAAAGCATCATAGACACACAAAGGTTGTTCCAAAAGAAGAATTATGCTGCCTTTTATAAGGCTTTCTTTTGCAATATTGTAATATTTCCGAGAATTAATGTAATTATTTGTACTGAGATATATATATATATAT
>NW_015505332.1:3308626-3346622 GCF_001515645.1 Sinocyclocheilus grahami
ATATATATATATATATTTACAATTTTAATCTCTCTCTAGCCAACCCAGAAAAGACTGCCTTAGAAGGTATTAATTAAAATGTTGCAGTCATTAAAAAATAAAAAAATAAAAAATGAAAAGATCAGTAGTAATCATTAAACAAAAACCTTAAAATGAAGCTAGAGATGAATATAGTTAATAAATACCACAATCACAGATATCAGAGTTGATTTAATTAGGCTCGGGCCATATTCTAAAGCGGCACTGCATATATCCTTCATGAAGGAGTCAATCCCATAGTGCATTGCAACAAGCTCAGTGAAGCAAATCCATTTAATATCTACCTTACATGCAGTAAACAGCAGGGCAGAAACGTTTCAGGCAGAACTGATAACTCTAGTAAGTTTTGGCAGAAATGTTTGGCAACATTTTAATGTGTGAGCAGATTTGAATATTCATGACTCAGTTATGTGCTCCAAAGAAGCTAAACAGTAGGTTCTTACTTTCTTCACATATCCTTGGATGTGCTCTGTGGTGGGAATCTGGTCTGCAGACATGCATTCCTCCAGTTTGAGATGGTAAGGCTCAAAGTCTGCCGGATTCTTCTCCCAGCTGAAGAGAGAGAGAGGGGAACACCGGTTTAATGTCAAACGTACCACTCTTAAACTGGTGCAGAGCAGCGATATATCACCGACAAACTTGAAAAAGTTCATTTTAGCAACCTGATTATACATAACGTTGGTGAGAAGATTGAGAACATCTGTTCACAAGGTTTATTATTGGAAACATTTTGCACAGCGTTGGCAAGAAATGAGTGCTAGAAAGATACATTTGCACTAAATGAGCAGGTGTAATACTTGAGTTCTGCTTTCTGTCTCTGAGGTGATTTCCTTGGGCATTGTTAAAGGTGAAGTGTGTCGTTTATTCGATGTTAAAATACTTTCAATCCCAGTTTAATATGCAGAGTCAACTGTAAGTAAAATACTTGTAGGTTTAGTAAAGTCTCCCTGCTTGCTCTCAGAAAAAAAGGTACAAAAGCTTTCAGTGGGGCATTACCCTTTCAAAAGGCACTAATGTGTATCATTTGGGAACTAATATGCATCTTTATATATAAGAATAGTTCACCCAAAAAATTAAAACCTGCTGAAAATCTACCCTCAGACCATCCAAGGTGTAGATGAGTTTGCTACTTCATCAAAAACATCATTCCATCACTTGCTCACCAGTGGAGCCTGTGCAGTGAATGGGTGCCGTCAGATTGAGAGTCCAAACAGCTGATAAAAACATCACAATAATCCACCCCACTCCAGTCCAGTCCATCAGTTAACATCTTGTGAAGAGAAAAACTGTGTATTTGTAAGAGACAAATTGATCATTACGGTATATTTAACTATAAACCGTTGCTTCTATATAAGTTCAAGTATTTAATGCATAATAATATGTAATAATAAAACAGTCTGAAACAGCTCTAAACAAATCTGCTGGTGGATTTTGAAGTGAGAGTACAATAGGAGATGGACTTTTTCACTGAAGGAAGTGTTATTATGGATTATGGACTCATAGTTTGGCCAGAAGTTTAATGTTAAAACACCTTAATGATGGATTAGTTTCTTACAAACTTCACAAGATGTTAATTGTTGGACTGGAGTGGTGTGGATTATTGTGATGTTTTTATCAGCTGTTTGGAATCTCATTCTGACGGCACCCATTCACTGCAGAGGATCTATATAACTGAGCATGTGATGTAATGCTAAACTTCTCCAAATCTGTTCTGATGAAGAAACAATCTCATTTACGTCTTGGATGGCCTGAGGGTAAGTAAATTCTCAGCAGATTTTCATTTTTGGTTGTACTGTTTCTTTAAGGTACTAATACGCAACCTTTAGGAGTAAAAAAGTACAACGATGCACCTTTTAAAATGCACCACTCCAGTGACAGCTTTTGTATCTTTTTTTTTTTCTTTCTGAGAGTGTGATGTTGGACTCGACCAATGGCATGTGTTGGGGGCGTGGTTATCTCTTTATTATTATGAGTGATCCAAACTCAAAAGCTCTTTTTTTCTTTCTCCAGAGGAACCATGCAAAGATCCCTGTGAGGGGGTGATCTCAGGGACACCCATTCTAGCGTCTTCTCTTCCCATCTTCTGTGTGCATGTGACATTTGGGACAGAGATTAAACCCACTAACCCAGAGCTCTATCCAACCACAAAGTCGCAGCGCAGCAGGGCCCTGACTCACCTCTGTCATACACACATACACACACATGAATTCACACTTCCCGCCAACACACGGCCATCTGCTGCCTGAACACATTCCCCTCATGGTGTTCCTGCAGCACGTACGACTGGATCCTGCAGTCTGGCTTTTAACATGAAGATAAACAAATCTGAGCAGCGTATGAGCGGCAGGATGAAAGGCCTGTCTATTTAACAAGTTAATTTAGTGTGATTAACAATAATGAAAAAGGAAAAACATGCTTTCTTGCAATTAATCATGGCCCCTGACATGTTGGTGAATTTTGTAATGTAAATAAGGAGATTTCCTACTATCTGAGCAATTGCGAGTTTGCAGTCCTGTAACCACTTGTGATAACACACAAAAAAGCAAAAAAACGGCTTTCAAATATACTTCAAATTGCAATCTCACTACAAACATGACATCTTGAGCTGAATGCACTTTTTTTTCAAGATTTTTCAAGCTCGCTAAATTTGGGTTCAATCCAATTTTGCATTAATGCATTAAATTGATCAAAACTGAAGCAGAAAGCATTTATATACAAAAGATATGCATTTCAAATAAATGCTGTTTTTTTTATTTCTATTCATCAAAGAATTCTGAAGAAAAATAATATTTTCCACAAAATCAACTAATAATCAAAAATGTTTCTTAAGTAGCAAATCAGCATATGCGAATGCTTTCTGAAGGAACATGTGACACTGAAGACTGGAGTAATAAATAAAGATAGAATAAATTACATTTTACAATATATTAAAATAAAACATGGTTATTTTAAAATGTAATAACGTTTTATAATAGTACTTTTTTTCACTGTATTGTTTATTATTTCTGATCAAGTAAATGGAGCCTTGGTGAGCTTTTTTTCTTTTCAAATAAAAATAGCAAATTTAAAAAAAAAAACTTTTTATAACCCAGTACATGTTTGTAGGTGGATCTTTTAAAAGATGTAGGTGTAGGTGGACAAATTAACATTTTGGAATGTTTTGGAACCTTTTTTTCTAATCCGTTTTATATTTTGCCGACCACATGTTAGTCAAGTCAAGTCACCTTTATTTATATAGCGCTTTTAACAATACAGATTGTGTCAAAGCAACTTTACAGCATTAAATAGGAAAATAGTGTGTCAATAATGCATAAAGGCAACAGTAAACTTATAAATTTTCTGTTAAAGGCAGTTCATCATTGATTCAGTGATGTCTTCATCCAGCTCAGTTCAGTTTAAATAGTGTCTGTGCAATCAAGTCGACGATTTCGCTGGAAATGAAGTGTCCACAACTAAGCAAGCCAGAGGCGACAGCGGCAAGGAACCAAAACTCCATCGGTGACAGAATGGAGAAAAAAACTTGGGAGAAACCAGGCTCAGTCGGGGGGCCAGTTCTCCTCTGACCAGACAAAACCAGCAGTTCAATTTCAGGTTGCAGCAAAGTCAGATTGTGCAGAGGACTCATCTGGTTCCTGTGGTCTGTTATGAGATAACCTGAGACTACCCATACTTGGATCTCTATTAAAACACGAGAAAGAAAATGTGAGAAGCAGGAGACCTCAGTTTTCTATTTCTCCACTTGCTCTCCATTTGAACTCAATTTAATAATTTTAAGAAATGAAATTTCTGTTTAGTGTGAAAGTGACGGGACATGTGGCCAAGTATGGAAGTTCAATTTCAGGTTGCACCCATCCAAAGTGCACACACACAGCAGTGAACACACACCCAGAGCAGTGGGCAGCCATTTATGCTGCGGCGCCCGGGGAGCAGTTGGGGGTTCGGTGCCTTGCTCAAGGGCACCTCAGTCGTGGTATTGAAGGTGGAAGAGAGCGCTGTACATTCACTCCCCCCACCTACAATCCCTGCCGGTACGAGACTCGAACCCACAACCTTTGGGTTGCGAGTCCAACTCTCTAACCATTAGGCCACGACTTCCCCATTAAAGTCACCCTAGTCTGAAAAATACACCAGCATGAAGGTGAGTAAATAAAGATTTCTCACTTTTGCATGAACACTTCCTGTTACATTTGTGATATTTCTTTCCTACAGGCTTAATGCACCTACAGAAGAGCGATCCACAGTACTTGGCAGCACTGAGGCTGTTTGTGGAAACGCTTTAGCGGGTTAAACAGCAGTAACGTTGACAGAAAAGATCCAGCCGCTTGCTCGCAGGAGTGCCGCTTCTGGGAATAAAAAGCTTTAAGCAACGCTGATCTAGACTTCCTTCAGAAACGGTTTGCTCAAAGGTTTCTCTCAGACACGGATCTTAGACACAGCTGGGTTGCACTGTTGGCAAACGCCTGTTTGCCTGCGGATTATCTTAGTTGGTGTGTGTGTGTGTGTGTGTGTGTTTTCACCTCTCTCAATCTTTGCCCACAGGAATGCCAATATCACTGGTGCTGTCAGATTCAGTGTTTCCGGGTCTGGAGGCTATATCCAGCTGTGTGTGTGTGCAATTCGGTGGCATTGCCATGACAACAACCTTTGATGGAATCCATCAAACCTAGGTATCCCCATCTTTAATCACTGCATTAATAATGTATCACATCTTTCTTGATGTCAGCTTATTTACCGAGCCATGAATAATGTTATTCAAGCATATCGGCCTTAATGGTTTCTGGTCCGTACCGGTACCCTTGCGAGGTGCTCGGCAATTATCAAAAAATGATGCATAAATCACCCACCCTCGTCGCTGAAGTGGAACTGTAACTAAAATTGAACATCGGGGGCTTGACAGTTGACATTTGGAATTATAAACACAGTCAGCTACCGCACACATTCACCGCTAGGTTATAAGTAATGCCCGGCAAATCGCTTTAAAACTGGCCTGCCGACGCTAATCCCGAGATTCTCCTTCGCAGTTGTGATGTTTGCGTCTACACGGGCCAGAAGTCAGGAGCTCCTGCTTTAGCGGTGTAACGTCTGGTTTGGGTGAGTTTCGGAGGGGAATGTCACCTATGAGCTCCACACACAGCGGCTAATCCTGATGTGGGAGAGCTGGGCCTGCATCCAGAGACACTGGGGGAATATTAAACACTGGAACATGTGGTTGACTGATGTCTGAACTCCATCCCATCTCCTCTGTTGCTTCTCTACTATACTAGAACAGCAACAGGTGAAGGTGTTGAGTCAGCTCCCTGTTTAAATTATTTAGAGGTGGGCGATCAAAATCTTTACTGTGATGTAAGTGATTTTAAACTAAAATATTTACCACAATGCAAGTAATTTTTAACCTAAATCTTTACCACAATACAAGTAAATTTTAACCAAAATCTTAACTCAGTATCAGTCATTTTAACCAGCATCTTTACCACAATACAAGACATTTTTAACCAAAATCTTTCCCATGATACATGTATTATTGAAACATCTTTACTGTGATACAAGTCATTTTAAACATCTTTACCACAATACAAGTCATTTTTAACCAAAATATTTCCCTCAATACAAGTCATTTTTAACGAAGTTCTTTACCCCATACAAGTAATTTTTAAACATCTTTACCACAATGCAAATAATTTGTAACCAAAATCTTTACCCCGATGCAAGTAATTTAACACAATTCTTTACCACAAGTAATTTTTAACCAACATCTTTACCCCATACAAGTAATTTTTAAACATCTTTCCCACAATAAAAGTAATTTTTAAACAATTTCTTTACCACAATAAAAGTAATTTTTAGCCAAAATCTTTACCCCAATACAAGTCATTTTTAAACAACATCTTTACCACAACAAAAGTAATTTTTTAACCTAAATCTTTAGTCTGATACAAGTCATTTTTAGCCAATATCTTTACATGATACAAGTAATTTTTAACCAAACTCTTTACCCCAATCTGATAAAATTTTAACCAAAGTCTTTACTTCAAGATCTTTATGCTGATATCAGTCATTTTTAACCAACAGCATTACCAATGATCCAAGTAATTTTTAACCAACATCTTTACCCTGATATCATTAATTTCAAACCAAAATCTTAACCCCGGTACAAGTAATTTTTAACCATGGTAAAGAACACCATTACATTATTCTGTCTGAAATCAGAGATGCTACTAACTAAAATTGAAGCCATACCCTGTTTTTCTCAACATCAAATGACTGTTAATTACTAGTGCTGGGCAACGATTACATTTTTTAAAATTGTGATTAATTACGTGATTTTTCTGTGATTAATCGCATTGTTATGCACAAAATTCAATAATGGATTCAAAAGTAGTGTATTGTGCACTTTTTTCATTTAAAAGTACTGCTATATGAACAAAAGTGCGAATAACATTTGGTTTGCAAACACTTTAAACAAATAATGTGCTTTTTTAACAGCAGTATTTCTTTTGCATAGTAGAAGTTAAAATATTTCTTGTAAATCTCAACTTAAACATGAATGTAGTCAAATTAAATATAAAACCAAAGCTATTTGCTACTGCCAGGGCATTAAAGGGTTAGTTCACCCAAAAATGAAAATTAGCCCATAAATTACTCACCCTTAAGTCATCCTAGGTGTATATGACTTTCTTCTTTCAGACAAATCCAGTCTGAGTTATATTAAAAATTATCTTTGATCTTTCAAGCTGTTTAATGCCACTCAGCGGGTGTTGCATGCATCAGTTCAAAAGAAGTTAAATAAAAAGCACCCATCCATTAAAAAAAAGTGTCTCACACGGCTCTGGGGGGTGAACAAAGGCCTCCTGTTGCGAATCGATGCGTTTTTGTAAGAAAAATATCCAGATTTAAAACGTAATAATCACTTTAATGTAGCTTGCGCCAACAGTTGTACACGGAAGCAGCTCCGGGCGGATGACGTATGAGGTCAGCCTTGCACATGCACCGTGAGTCTCGTGAAAACAAACGTTTGTTAACAGGAGCAAAGGAAGCAAAGTTTCCTTACTTTAGTAAAGGAAAACCAGTCTCCTCTTGGCTTATATCGAAATCCTCCGACATTCTTCTTTACAAATCCTCGTTTTGTACTTCTAATTAGTGACCGTTATTTTGTTTTGATCTCTCCCCTGCGTTTCCGCGATCGTCACTTCTGAGCGGTACATGCACAAAGCCGACCTCATACGTCATCCGCCCGGAGCTGCTTCCGTGTACAATAGTGATGGGAAGTTCGGCTCTTTTCAAAGATTCGGCTCTTTTGGCTCGGCTACCTAAGAAGAGGCGGCTCCCAAATAGCATTTAGTATCACTCTGAGCCTTCTATTTTAGCCCAATTTAGCAATTGTGAATGGTTTGTGTATTGGCAATTTTTTATTCATTTTTTTCATAAAAGCCTTATTTTTATGCATTTTATTTCATTACAAAAAAAAAATACACAGATACTATTATTTAACATTTGAATAAAACTTTAATTGAGCAATTGAACACAGAACCACAGCAACCACAGCAAACAAATAAATAAAGGCAAAAGTCTTAACATTAAGACATTTTAGTCTTTAGTGCAGGTTGGCATTCAGAAATATCAGATGCCTCAGCTTGGATGTGCTGATGCGATTTCTCCTCTCTGTGATTATTTGTCCTGTTTTTGAGAAGACTCTCTCTGAAGGGACCGATGTTGCAACAATGCAATGTCTTCCTACCATTACCTTAACCAACGCGTTGCGTTTAAATCATAGACTGTATAGGTTTAAGTCATTCGGCTCCCCCGTCTCTCTCTGTTGCTCTGTGTACCTGGCCTGTACCACTACACTTGCTATCTTCAGAGCTTATGTCCCCCGATTATAAAAATAAGGCTTTTATGAAAACACTAAATAACAAATTGCTTACCAACACACAAACCATTCCCAATTGCTAAATTGACCTAAAATAGAAGGCTCCGGCTGAAGAGTTGGCTCTCCACGACGGGAGTCGGCTCTTCTCGTTCGCTACAAAGAATCGGCTCATAGAGCCGGCTCGTTCGCGAATGACACATCACTAGTGTACAACTGTTGGCGTAAGCTACATTAAAGTGATTATTACGTTTTGAATAGGGCTATTTTTCTTACAAAAAACGCATCGATTCGCTACAGGAGGCCTTTGTTCACCCCCCGGAGCCATGTGAGACACTTTTTTTTTATGGATGGGCGCTTTTTATTTAACTTCTTTTGGACTTATGCATGCAACACCCGCTGAGTGGCATTAAACAGCTTGATAGATCAAAGACAATTTTTTATATAACTCCGACTGGAATCGTCTGAAATAAGAAAGTCATATACACCTAGGATGACTTAAGGGTAATTTATGGGCTAATTTTCATTGCGGCACTGATAAATGTGCTAGACAACATTATAATTACAATATTTATAGCCCTAAAACTGTTCAATGTTAACGCATAGAGGCCATAACAGCATGGCTTTCTGTGAAGCTGCTTTGAAACTTATGTGTATTGTGAAAAGCGCTTTACAAAGAAATTTGACTTGACAAGAATTTCAGATCAAATCTCAGCATTGAAGATCTGAACCCCTCTTCACATGCATTTTACATCTCTATATCCTTGTAAAGATGAACCATTACTGAGATGAAACAATAACATTTAGCTCTAGAAGGTCTTCTACCAGTTTTAATTAGCTTGATCAAAATAGACTACCAGCCGATCAACCATCTAAACCAAGTAATGACCAGCTCAAATCATCAGAAGTTGCTTTTAGCTGGATTTCCCGACAGATCCTTCTTTCATCTCTCATTTTGTTCCGTTTCCTCCTCCTCGTCCCCTCTCCAGCTCTCTTGTCTTCTCCTCTGGACGTTTTTGGGTCTGTTTGTTTTGGGAGAGTGAGGAATGGCTACATGAAGGGTTTCTTTCATCTGCACTTTTCCTCCATCTCCTCTGTGATTGCTGGGATTGGCAGGGGAGGAGTAGAGCTGTGCCCTGTTTGATATCTCGCCTCTCTCTTGCTTTTTTCTCTCGCAGGTTTATCCCTCAGGGCCGCTACTGATGCGAGCAACTGTCTCCATGGTGACAGACGCCAAAGATAAAGCAAGGCAGCTTTGCCGAAGCCATCAAAGGTTGGCATCCGCCTCAAAACTACGATTCCTCCCAACACGTGCACAGCCACGCACACGTGACAGACTCCAAGTCTGATCTTCTTTCTTCTCATTTTGCTCTTGGTCTCTTGAAGTCTTCACTATGATCAACACATGCACATCATCCCAACATCCCGCCTACTCTATGGATGAAACATGACTTAAAGGAAGAGTTCATCTGAAAATTCTGTCATTATCTACTCACTCTCATGTTGTTCTGAACTCATATGACTTTCTTTCTTCCACTGAACCAAAAATGGAATCTTCAGAGGAATATTGCACACTGCCATTTTCCATACGACAAAATCATACAGTTACTAGAAACTCCCAAATGACAAAAACACCAAAAAGTAACCATAAATATAGTCTATACAACTACAAATCATCCGATAGCTTTGTGTGAGGAACAGACGCTAATTTAAGTCACTACTCAATAAAAAATATAATTATAATTAAATTAAAATATAATTTAAAAAAATATATAATTTAAATAGTTAAAAAACATTTAAAGTAAACAATGAACATATATTTATATAGATATATTTCAGGTTAGGTCAGAATGTTTTTTTAAGGAAATTAATACTTTTATTCAGCAAGGATATATGAAAATCATCAAAAAAACAGTAAAGACATTCATAATGTAACAAAAGATTTTTATTTCAAATCAATGCAGTTCTTTTGAATGTTCTGTTTTAGAATCTTAAAGGTGTATCACGATTTCCACAAAAATATGAAGCAGCACAACTGTTTTCAACAGATAATAAACAGAAATCAGCATATTAGAATGATTTCTGAAGGATCATGTGACACTGAAGACTGGAGTAATGATGCTGAAAATTCAGCTTTGATCACAGGAATAAATTACATTTTACAATAAATTCAAATTGAAAACAGGTGTTTTAAATTGTAATACTATTTTGCAATACTACAGTTTTTACTGTATTTATGATCAAATAAATGCAACCTGTGTGAGCTGAAGAGACTTTTGATCAGAATTTTGATGAGTAAATATCTACATGCATTTTTATTTATTTTTTAATGTTAAAGGGGTCATATGATGCGATTTAATTTTTTCCTTTCTCTTTGGAGTGTTACAAGCTCTTGGTGCATAAAGAAGATCTGTAAAGTTGCAAAGACTAAAGTCTCAAAACCAAAGAGATATTCTTTATAAAAGTTAAGAGTCAACCACGCCTACCTAAAACGGCTCGTTCTAACACGCCCCCACATATCTACCTCACTATGTGGGAATATTGGCATAACGTCGCCCAAATGTTCACGCAAAGAAAGAAGGTGTAACTTTTATTCTCGCTGTAGTATTGTTGCCGCTGCCGCCATGTCGTGAAGACGCTGTGTTTTTCGTTGTGAAAGCGAAACTACTTTGTTTGGTCTTCCAAAAGAGGACGATATCCGCTTCGTCATGCCTGGAGCTGATATGTGCTGTTCGCTGAGGGAATACATCAACTTAGTGCTGTGGATCATCGGATCGGCTTTCACTGTTTTCACCGCTCCTTCGCCGGGACCGCCGTTCTCGACCCCGCCGCCTCAGCTCACTCTTGCGCAGCTTCAGCTCACGCTAAGCCGGGGCTTTCGCTGAAGCTCATACCGGCCCTCACAAAGTGCTGTTTCAAGTGGAAAATTACACTCATGCGTAGAAGAAGAGTAGCCAGAAGATCGACAGTAATATATAGAGGAATTTTTCCTTCTTAATGCTTTGTATTAAACCTTAATTTGCCAGGAATGTGTTTCAGGATTCCTGGGGCATCCATGAAAACATAATAATTCCAGGGCTTTTGAGTTTGCCGTCACTGTCCGGCCCCGGAGCTGCGGCCCTTCCGAGACTGAGAGATTCCAAGATCAGACGGCACAGAGTCCACACTGCATCTCAGAAGCCACTTTTTTCTTGCACAAGGTGCCGGTCACCAATCGGGAACTAAAAGTTCATTTATGTGCAAAAATGGGCTCTGTATTGGCCCCTGAAACCTGCTGGTCTTAACCCTAACATTTCTCTAACATCAGAGGCCAGGGGTTGGGATAATTTCCACAAAACATAAAGTCAGTTAAATTAACTTGCTTTGTTGTTCTCAGTATTTTATATGTTATACTTGTTAAACATCTTAGTCACTGAATATAATTGTTTTGAATGTTAAAGGTGATGTGTAGAATTTTTTCCCCCATCTTATAGTTGGCATAAAATGAAAATGCAAATGAAAATTCCAAATGCATTTTTGAAGGAAGTCTCTTCTGCTCAGGGCTGCATTTATTTGATCAAAAGTACAGTAAAAACAGCAAACATTGTTACAATATAAAATAAATGTATTCTATTTTAATATATTTTAAAATGTAATTTATTCCTGTGATGCAAAGCTGAATTTTCAGCATCATTACACCAGTCTTCATGATCCTTCAGAAATCATTCTAATATACTGATATGCTGCTCAAGAAACATTTCCTATTGTTAACAATATAATTTTTCAGTTATCTTAGAAAACAGTTGTGCTGTTAGTTTTGTAACATTATGAATGAATCAATTTAATGCATCCTTGCTGAATAAGCTACTACTAAATATTGTAGAAACTTATTTTTTTGTAAAGTTGCTTTGCAACGATTTGTACCGTAAAAAGTGCTATACAAATAAACTTGAATTTAATAAAAGTATTCATTTTTTGAAATGCCCACATTTCCAATCAGCAACCAGTGGATAAAACCAAGCCCTGCCCTACTTGTGTTATCTTTCAATAATCTATATTCTTATTCAATATGGTAGAACAAATCACTACTTGTGTTTCATTGCAACTTTAACAATTTTTTCCTCCAATGCCAGCGTATACTGCCACAGATAAACAGATTCTTTTAAAACCTGAAAACAGTCATCATGTCTTAGTGACACTAATAACACTATTCAACTCTAAATATCATTAGACTTAAAGTAAACAAAGACTTGTTTGTTGGCAGGTTATGCAGTAACACATTCAGTTACATCATCGGTCCTCTCAGTGGAAACCTTCACATGGGCCTCACTTCCTTCCTCCAGGGAGTCTCCTCTAAGAGGTCAGCGGGGTCAGACACATGCCTGCAGTCTCAGATGCAGATGGAGATGCGACTGTGGTGTGTGTGTGGGTGGACGTCAGCTCAGTGTCTCCCGCTCAGTGCCCTTTACGCCGGTCTGTACGCTGTGTGACGGCCATCCAGCAGCGCTGCAGGCAGGAAGTGGATGTGACTTTGAGTTCCTGCCACTGTTTTGCCAGAGGATTATCGAACCGCTCTTCAACCTTCACCAGCTCTGTGTGACGGACTGTAAAGTGTTGGCCTCATGCAGACAGACTTTGGACTAACAGCATGAAGGCTTCCGCTGTCCACCGCTTGACTGACATTTAAAGCGGCCAATCGCATTTTTTATTTTTTGTTGTTGAATGTATCGTTTAGTGGTGGTTTATCTGAAATCATTGCAAAAACTGTAATAGACTGTTGTGAAAAAAAATCTAATTTAAATGATTGCACGTCTGCTGTCGGTTGTACTAAAAACACCAAATTAAGTCACTTATGCTCACCAAGGCTGCATTTATTTGATCAAAAATACAGTAAAAAGAGTAATATTGTGAAATATTATTACAATTTATTACAAGTTTTCTATTTGAGTATATTTTAACATGTCATTTATTCCTTTGATTCAAAGCTGAAATTTCTGATTAAAATTTTTGTCAAAGCCATTATAAGATTTTTGATGACTAAAAAGCAGTGTTATTTTGTATCTTTGATACTATTATAGTTTAATATTTAGAATTAGATTTTAATTACATTTTTCTGTTTTTCTCTGTTGTCATTTTTAGTTAAAGTTTTAGTAACTTTGTTTCTATTTCATTTTACTTTTTTAAAATATGCCTATATATTTTTTTTATTAAAATAATTGTAGTTATTTTTTAACTTTTAATAACTTTTAATATTTTGGCTTAATTTTTAATTAAAGTTGTATTTTTTATTTTTAGTTGATTTAGATATTTTAGTACTTCGACTTAAACTAAAAGAAAATGAGAAATGTTGCCTTGATTCAATGTTTATTTTATTAGCAAAGTAGTTAAGGATGATAAAAAAACTGCATTTATTTGAATTTTTTAAAATGTTAATCTTTTAATCAATTTAATGCATCCTTGCCAAATAAAAATATAAATTCTTCTTGAAAAAAAATTAATAAATACAAATCTTACTGACCCCAAACTTTTGGACAGTACAGTAGTTAATGTCCATCCAAAAGTCATATTTTACCAGTTCTTTTACAAATAAAGCTCAAACAATAAAGCAAATATGCAATTGTTCATGCAGTTTATTTGCTACTGCACCTCAAACTCTTATTTCGATGTCACTAACCTTGTACATTTTGGCAAATCTGCTTATTAAATCTTCCGCAGAAGTATTTATTCCATCAACCTGGTCACTTATTTACACATCTTCCTTTCCAGGTAGATTAAACATATTCTTACTCCTGGATTATGTCAGAGCGAGCAGATTTTGTGTAAAAATCATCTGGCGGTCGACTATGGGTCATTAATGGCAGACGGGGTGAGTGGAGAAACTGATGAAAGATAGCGGCGTAGAAATGATTCACAGCGGTCATATTGAGGGGAAAAACGGATTATTCTTGTATATAACGCAGACAATATAATGCAATCAGGCTTTACAGTACAAAGAGGATGTGGCAGCACCAAATACAGTATATCCAACCCAATAGCAACACTTGGAGTCTTAAAGGTACAGTAGCACAACAGCCAGTTGAAGGATCAGATGGAGGATGGAAAATGCTCATAAACACTAAATTATGATGTTTTGTGGTGCAATAAAGTAACATTATAGAGGACTATAAAAACATCATAAATGATTTGAGGCATAAAATGAAGATATTACCCCTGTAATAAATGTCAGAGCAGCTGTCATGTTTCCATTAGGCGTGTTGTGACCCCACCTGTCCGAGACTTTGATGAGCACTGCCCGGTAGAGCTGGCGCTGGACGCTGGCGGGCTCGGGGCCGCACGGGTGGACGAAGGGGTGCACAGCTGCTAGAATGAAGCCCTGCTGGTACAGATCCTGCAGCTGAGATGGCAGCTCCCTCACCGAGGACAGGCACAGCGTGGACGTCCCATCTGCCAGAGGACACAGAGGGGTGAGAACAGCAGACATGCTTCCTTTCAGGTCTGCACACTAGCAAATATCTCTACATCTTTCAGCTTTTTGATGATACATACAGTATGATTTATTTATTATTGATTGTTCACATAAAAAAAAAATTCTATATATTTTTTTTTTTACAATTTTAGCCAAACAGTTGTTGCCAAGTAAAGGAAGGAAGAATATTTATATAGTAAAATTATTTAAGAAAGGAAGAATATTTAATTCACTGCTATACGCACTAGGATAACAAAATGTAATATTAAACAGCAATATATTTTTTATATTATTTTCTAATTATTTTAATATATGAAAAATGCAAAGCAGAGATTTCTGTAGTTATTTTGTTTTGTTTAAAGTATTATTATTTATTACTTTATATGTCTTAAAACATTTTAATATAGGAAAAGGGCAAAAGTGGAGCCTTGTATGGTTATTATGTTTTAAAGTATATATCATGATTAATCACATCCAAAATAAAAGTTTTTGTTTACATATATGTGTGTGTACTGTGTATATTTATTATGTATATATAAATACACACATATGCATGTATATATTTAAGAAAAAGATGTTATGTTTATATATTAAATACATTTATAATATAATTTATATGAATATAAATATATACATGTAAATACATCTAAATATTTTCAAAATATATGCAGTATGTGTGTGTATTTATATATACATAATAAATATACACAGTACACACATATATGTAAACAAAAACTTTTATTTTGGATGCGATTAATCGTTTGACAGCACTAATATATAGTAAAAAGAAATAAAAAAAAATACCAACCACCAACCAGAGGCTTCTATTATTATTTTTAATATGTTATATTTTAGATTATTTAAAAAATATTTTGCCTGACTGACAGGGAAGCTCATGGGGCCTGGAAAGAAACAGAAAAGAACAATCTTTTCAAAAAATACTGCTGGCAAAAATATTTTAATATAAAAACATTTTAATACATGAAAAAAAAACATTATATATACTTTTTTATTTTATATATAATTTTAAATTATTATTGTTAAATTATATATTGTTTTAATATTTTTACATTGTTTTTTATTATATTTTGATTGTTAGCCTATTCTGTCTTTATTCTTTGTCTTTAGGACATTAGAACAGTAGACAGGAAAGTAGGTCATGTTGGATTTGAACCCGAGTCCCCATGAGCCAACAGCTCTCATATGTGCTAAAGATGTGCATTATATAAATCAACAGCCAAATCATTGCAACTATATCATGAATCTTTAATATAACACCCAGTCTTTTGAGCCGGTCAAACACAGTTTGTTGTTCATCCATTGCTCAGAGTCATTCTCCAGGAGGATTTGCTAGTTTGTTTACGACGAAAGCAAGAAAGACTCAAGGGTTGCTTTAGCAACTGGTGCCTCACTAACCTTGTCTATGATTTAATGGGCCTGGTGAAAAATCCAATTAAATGTGATTGTTTAGCTGGTGGTGAGATGAGAGTGTTTTACACAAGAGCCTTGATATCTTTCTGACAGCCCAGTCACACCCACCTCTGGCTGTAATGAGATACACTTGTGGAGTGACCAGACATTTGGAAGTGGGAGGAACACCTTCCCCGTTTTAATCGAAAGTCTTGACTGGGCATAATCGAGAGAGCGAGAGAGAGAAGACATGCTACATAACAGGCAGAAAGTGTCAGAATCGCCCAGCTGTGCAACAACACAGCAGATCTGTCTCACAACGCAACCAAGATGGCAGTATGCTAATGAGAGGGCATCGACCACAAATGCATTCTATGCACACTAATGCAGACGTGAATGATTGGCTCATGCATTGTTGGTGTGAGGTCCAGTTGTGCATACTTATTGCCCACTATAGTGCACATTTTGAACAGAATGTTAATTCTGTAATGGGCCTTATTTACATCTTTGAATGACATTGACTGTGTTTGGAATAGCATGCTAGCACACTAAACTCACTATTTCTGCAGTATGTATATGTGAAATTTATATATGCATGCAATACCCAGATTATATAACATATGGCAAAATGCAGTATGCAACTGAGCAGAATACTGTATCCCACAATGCAAGGCTCTTGACTTGACATCCTATTTCAAGTGTGGCAAATGATTTCACTTCAAAAATTTTTGATATTTTTGTCTTTCTGTTTTTAATTCCTGTACAAATATCTAAACAATCTTAAATCAAGAAACATTTGAAGAGTTAATTTGCAAAAACCGATAAACGCCACTTTAAAGGGGTCATATGATACGATTTCAATTTGTTTCTTTCTCTTTGGAGTGTTACAAGCTCTTGGTGCATAAAGAAGATCTGTAAAGTTGCAAAGACTAAAATCTCAAATCCAAAGAGATATTCTTTATAAAAGTTAAGAGTCAGCCACGCCTAACTAAAACGGCTCGTTCTAACACGCCCCCACATATCTACGTCACGATGTGGAAATATTAGCATAATGCCGCCCAAATGTGCACGCAAAGAAAGAAGGCGTGGTTTCAGGAACAGCAGTAGTGTTGAAGCAGCATGTCAGGGAGACGCTGTGTGTTTCAGTGTGAAAGCAAAAGCACTTTATTTGGCCTTCCGGAAGTAGACGCAATTAGGAATCATTGGTTAAGATTTATTTACAACAGAACAGCACAACCCAGATGTTCGAATTTGTGCAACGCATTTTATGGACGACAGTTTTTTGAACTTAGAAGAGTACAAGGCTGGCTGTGCACAAAGGCTATTTCTAAAAAAAAAAAAAAAAAAGGGTAAACTCCGACTTTGCTATGACAATCTGGCGCTTCTGACATAAATAAAAGCTGAAACGTTTTCACAGAAGCTTGCAAAAGCAGCGCGTTACAATGGTGAGGGAAAAGCTCAGTGTATTGCGTGTAATCACATTCGTACAGTTTATGATCACAACAACAACAACAACAACAACAATATTTGTCAGGCATCTACATTGTCATCTGAGGAGATTACAAAGATTAAACGAGTGTTTTTTAAACTCTAATACATGAAATGTGGAGTTATCTGCTTTTGCTATAAAGCAAACTATTAATATGTAAAAAACAAAACAAAAAAAAAACATACTGTCAATGAACTTTAATTTAGTAAATTACCTGTATTTGTTTAAGTTATTATTACTTAATCAAAACTGCACCCAACTGCAGTTTTATTGATATTACTTGGTATGCGCAATTAAAAAAAATTATTTCTGAAAAAAATTTAATAAATAAAAATGGAGTTATCGGTTTTTGCAAATGAACTCTTCATTTGCTTGAGACGCAAAAAAACTTAAAATATGAAGTCTTGTTTTCTATTTTTAGTGAGTTTATATATAAAACATGAAAAATATAAACAAAACAAATCGTAAATTACCTGTATTTGTTTAAGTTATTATTACTTAATCAAAACTGCACCCAACTGCAGTTTTATTGATATTACTTGGTATGCGCAATAGTTGCAGCTCACGCTGTGCACAAGTGCATATCCTTTTGAGATATCAATTATAATCAATTTTAATAAAACACAAGACTACATTCTATAACTCTAACAGTAGGCTATTTAATATCTCTTGTTCTCCGGTTGTTAGTCAAAATGACAGTTCTTGCAACATAGGCCTATATATACCCAAGCCAATTTATTATTCTTTCATTTTTGTCTTAGTGTTTAAAATATTTATTTTGAAACAAATTAATTAATTAATTTCTTAATTAAACAAACAGACTTACTGGGTGAGTAGTTGCAGACTTACTGGGTGAGTAGTTGCAATAAATGTGTTAAGAATCCATACAACTGCAGCAGCGGAGGACTATTATTCTGCTGCGTGATACTGCAGAAGAACTGATGACAGCACGGTTGGATCTTCGGCTGACCAATCAGCAGAAAGGGGCGTTTAATTCCCGGCCACATGTAGAAATCGAATATTCAAGCTGTTTATTAATTTTCCCACCCATGAACGAAAAACGAAAACTTAAGCTGAATTCTCGTTTTAAAAAACGAAAGAGGAGCCGTTTTCTCATTTTTCTACTTTCAATATTAAATCAAAAAACGAATGATCGAATGATACACGGGTTAAAACAAACTTATTTTTTATTTTTGTTTTAGTTTTTTTAAGCATTAAGTCGCTTAGTATTTGTTTTTGTTTGTTTTTTTAGAAATTTGTAAAATTTTTACAATTTAAATTGTTTTCTTTCTTTTTCTTTCTTTTTTGATATTAGTTGCAGAATTATTATTTTTAACTAAAACAAAAAATTTCAAAATGTAAAACCTTTTAAAAAATGTTTCGTTACTTTAAATAAGATAAACATGAACTGAAATAAAATAAAACAATTAAAGACATATCTCATTTTAATTTAGTTTATCTTAAAATAACTACAACTGAAACAAAATTAATAAAAACTATATAGAAATGTATTTTTAAAAAAGCTACAAATTTACAAAAACAACAAAATTACTAAAATAACTAAAAATGAAAACAGAAACTATATAAAAAAACGAATGCAAAATAAAAAAAACTATAATAGCATCTCAACAATACTCTAACCCTGATTGTTTGTAATCTTGTGATTTTTTTAACTCCTTACTTGATTAGACTGCCAAATCTTAAGACATTTTTGCACAAAATTGAATTCAAAATCCAAAATACCCTTTTTATATTCAAGATGATAACTGGATGCCACATGTACAGTATGCTTTGTGATAAAGTGGCCTTAATGTTGCATGCTAATGTTTATCATTACAAAATACACTTCAAGATAGTAAGTTTCAAACATAGCCAATGCGAAATAATCAGCAGTGCACACTGGACCTGGTTAAGTTGGTTTGTGGGTGGTTTGTGAATGAGACATGGCTTTGCACAACTATTTGTGAATCATCCCAGAGAGAGAAACAGTCAGAGTTTGTCTGTCTGTTCACAGACGGCTCTGTGCCCAAAACACTGTCATATAAACCAACCCAATCAGCTTCCCGGAGTGAGTTCTTCCAAAATAAACAAAGTCCAACGGTCAGCTGTGCCTCCCATATACTGTATATCACATGTGCACAATGTGCTGGAAGAGGTCGACCTGAATACTGAACTCAAGCTTAAGATGAACAGGAAGTCATCTGAGGTCACGCCGTTGAGCTCTAGACCCTTCTTCTGCTTTTTAATCTTAGAACAACTCTAAATTTACACAGAGACAAAGACAGATGTGTGTGTGACTCGACAGCAGTTTTGGAAAGCGGTACTGTGGTGTTACACAGCTAAAAATGTCTTCCTGTGAATACCAAACAGACAATAAAACCCTCATATTTCCAGATAACAATTTCAGATCCAGTTACGCTTGCAGTTTTTGCAAATTGTGCAATATTTATGTTCTTTTTGCTGTAAATGCGGCCCAAAAATAGCTTTTTGCACCATCTTCTAATGCCAAGGGGAGAAAATTGAGAAAATGTCCCTGCCATAAAACTGTATTTTGCACATATTTTCTATTGAAAAAAAAGGAATAGTAATAATCTTAGAATCTTCTGTTTATCATTTTTCATATATTAAAATAAAAAATATAAAAATATCTAAAAAAATACATATAATACAAAAAAAAAAAAATAATAAATTCTAGAAGCCATAATCAAAGATGCCACAACTTTTAGATAGTTTAGAATTTATAACTTAATTTGAGGTTTTTGCTGTAAATGCGGCCCAAAAATAGCTTTTTGCACCATCTTCTAATGCCAAGTGGAGGAAATTGAGGAAATGTACCTGCCATAAAACTGTATTTTGCACATATTTTCTATTGAAAAAAAAGGAATAGTAATAATCTTAGAATCTTCTGTTTATCATTTTTCATATATTAAAATAAAAAATATAAAAATATCTAAAAAAATACATATAATACAAAAAAAAAAAAATAATAAATTCTAGAAGCCATAATCAAAGATGCCACAACTTTTAGATAGTTTAGAATTTATAACTTAATTTGAGGAATACTCTACATATCAATCACTGTCATACTTACACTTCAAAAACATTGCAGGCAATTGTGTTGTATTTACTCACAAATGGTGCTTAAAAACAAGTTTAACCTCCTTGTTTTGCGCTTGGCAAGTGTTAATTTTGCACCCTGGCTTTCGGTAAAAAGGACAAATGGAATATAAATCATAAGATGGAGCTGACATAAAGGGCTGATTGTGGCTGGATGTATGTTCTTCTTTTCTCAGGCGTAATTCCAAAGCTCCATTGTAAAATAGCACACGCAAAAAAGCAAAGGGCGCTTGAGGCAAATCATTGGCCAGCTAAAAATAACCCTGGATTGCTCAATCATATTCTCCACAAGCCGTGAGATAAAACGAATGATGAGAAAATAGTCCACAGATACAAAAGCCCTCTAAACCGTACGTGCGCGGTTGGATCTGTTTAAGTATAATTAATCCTGCTATGTTTGATTTGATTTTTTGCTTTGTGTGTGTAAACAGAGATTCTCCCCAGAGGCAGATGCATGCTGGGTTTGCCCTCTCACAGTCGATGCTTTTAGCTCTCTCCGCCGTCTCCTCCGGTATGTGCACTTTCTGTGTCTTGTAGACAAAAATAAGCAAGAAATTTGATCACATGCCACTGGGAAAACACATATTGGGATGTTGCTTAAGTTGGCCTTAATCACCGTAAGAACTCCCAAAACGCCAGAGACTGTGGCAGCCAATATAGAAAAGTCTTTTTCAGGCCCGTGAACCGGAGCAGATCAGCCTTTGATAACATATGAGATAGCTCATCCCATAGGAAAGACAAATCACAAAGGAGCGCTCTATAATATCTCAATTGTTTCTCCCAGACAGTAATGAGAAGAAATGGAGAGCAAATGCACAAGCCTTTTAGGATTTCATTTTCCGGAGAAAAAGACCCCAGTAACCTCATATACTGTATTTTTTTTAAATAAAAATTTTGCAATCAAAAGTGCGAAATATATATTTACGTCAAAGATGCCCAAACCAGGGTCTGTGGGCCAAACCTATGCCATGTCACAAGAATATGCCACTGAAGCATATATATTTAGTTGTAATTATTAAAAAAAAAGTTTGCTTTATTTATTTTTTGTGAAAGTGAATTTGATTAAAAAGTTTTTTTTGTTTTTTTTAAGTTTTACCTTTTTTATTTAATACATTTTAATATATTATAGTTGGAAATAATGCAATATTCATAATGCAATGTTATTTTATTATTTTATTTTTACATTGAAATGTCACAAAAATTATATGTGAATTTGATTAAAAAAGAATTTGAAAATGTCAGAACATTTCATTTATTTTAAATGTCATATATTTTAATATAATATAGTTAGATATAATACAACATTCAAAATTCTTTGAAATGTAAAAAGCAATATCAGAATTGGATTAAAAATGTAAAAAAATTTTTTTTACATTTTTACTTTTTTTTAAATATATATTTTAATATAATAAAATTGGATATAATGCAACATTAATTTTTTCCCCACGCCCCTCAAACAAGGTTGATTTTTGGCCCTCTGTATTAAAAAGTTTGTGCATCTCTGATTTAAACTTATTTTATACTTGGTTGGCTAAAAACATCTGAGGACTGCATTATTTCTCACAGCTGAGCAATAAAGCTGTCTGGTTAGTGCGTATTTCTGTCTTAGCTTTAGGTAATATCCATTAATGTCAAGACATTTTTAGCTGGAAGAATTATTATATCAATTATTTGCAAATAACAAAGCGTGGAGGGGGAAATGTGACATTTACAGGTTTAATAATATTATTTTGCCTACAAAACTCACATCTGTAGTCATATGCCATGGTAAAAGTTTATTTCCTGTGATTAATAATGGTAAGAGTAATAATGGTAACCCTTGCCCAAAGACATTAGACACAAAAACTCAATTACAGCAGCAGACTGTGGCCAATGCCGCAGAGACTATTAATAAGAAATGTAATTATTTTTACATTAACTCTAATACGCGACCCATCCGAGAGTGAATGATTACATACGAGCACATACGAGCTTGTGTTTGCCAGCAGTATTTATAAAAAAAAAAAAAAAAGATTGCTCTTTTCTATTTCTTTCCAGGCCCCATGAGCATCCCTGTCAGTCAGGCAAGAGTCCGCTTCAGCGTCAGACAGCCGTGTCTTTCCACTCACCGATGTTTGGTTCTGCGATGTGATCAAGTCCCCGTGCCCTTTAACCCGGCGCTGGCGTTACAGAGCATTCATGAGCCAGGGCATTTAAGAAGAAATGAGTATGAAATGAATTAACCCAGAGATATGGCTCGAGTAGCGGAGAGAACGCGGTGTTCTGCCACTGGGGAACACAGTTCAATCCGATTTGCATGAACGTTGAGAGAGGGTTAGAATAAAAGATCTGTGGGAAGGAACTGCTTATGTTTTACAGCACGTTATGGCGGTTCCGCGCCATTTTATCTCATGACTATTAATGACATGCATGTGTTGGAGCGTGTTAATAACTCATCGGGAAAGTTTCGCACTAGATCTGGTGAGCTTGCTATGATCAACACCACATGCATCGTTAAATATACTGTATATCAAATACCTGGAAACTTTCAGTGAACAGTTCTTAAAAGAAACATAATTTTATTAGTTTAAAGGGGTCATATGATGCCCATTTTCCACAAGTTGATATGATTCTTTAGGGTCTTAATCGAAAGTCTGTAACATAGTTTGGTTAAAATTTTTCAATGGTAATGTAAAAACACCTTTTTTTACCCTGTCAAAAACAGGGTAATTTCAGATCAAGCCCGTTTTTGTAGCATTTCCCTTTAAATGTTAATGAGCTCTGCTGACCCCGCCCCTCTCTTCCAAGCTGCTCTCAGAGAGACTGTTTACTTTAGCCGCATTCATCGTGAAACTTGTTAATTAGCACATTATTAGGAAAGGCGATTTGTAAAGATGAAACAATGGCGGACTGATGACAGCTCACTCAGGGCGGGTCTGAGGTAAGACACCAGTCCAGTCTGTGCTGAAACGCTACTGTCAATCAAACTATCATGGGAGGGGCCTGTCTGTGTGACATCACACAGACAGGCATCTGAGATCGGCTCGATTTGAGAAAGGGGGAAACATTTAACCAGATAAAAAAAAACACCGGGGGGATTTTTATCATTATAGGGGGGTTGTGTACACACACTGCCAACACACATTTCAGTTCAAACAACTTGTAAAAGTGCATGTAGCATCCTATGACCCCTTTAAAGAAAATTATTGTAATCTAAAGAACCTTTTTCTTCACTAGAAACCTATTGTCATAGTACCAATACCAGTAAAATTTCACGTTACCAATTTTGGTAACATTTTATTTTGATGTTAATATTTTAATAATTATTTTAATTGTATTTTAATAGTTTTTTATGTAACTATTTTTATTAAAAGTATATGGTACATAGCCTTCAAATATTGTTAAATGTTGCCTTCAAATATTAAATTATGTAAACATTGCATTAAAAAGTTCCATTTTAAAGTTAGTAATAAAATGAAAAAGTAATAAACACATTATAGGTACAGATTTATTTTGACATCAATTTTTTTTAAGTCATTGTTATGGTTATCACCATGTCAATCATTGTAATTTCTTTTTAAGTCCTGCATTTTAATACAGTTGTCAGTCTGAAACTTTGCAGCATGAAATATAAAATCTTTATTTAAATTATGATTAGGTTATATACAGAATCTGAACAAAGAGCACTCCTTTAGGAATGAATCGATAGCTTCATTGATTATAAATGTATAACCAATGAAGCTATCGGTTTACCCGCAGCGCAAGATCACTGAGTGAAAACTACCGTTATAATAAAATGAATTATCTCAGCATTGCATAATAAATCTCTTATTTACGTTGTGATTTTTGATGAGCGTGTATTGAGCGCATTCTGATTTAGAAGCCTCTGATTGGCCATTGAGTTCACGCACTCAACAGACATGTCTGTGATTGGCTACAGTGCTCAACGCTGCAAATACACGTTGTAAATAGAAACCTTTGACGCTTGAACATTTGAAAGCAGATGTCTACCAGCAGGAACCGAATCGACACGGTACTTTGTACTACCAAACCGGTACTGTGTAAAGGCTAGTATAGCTACGTTTTTAAAATGTAAATATCGAATTGCTACCGAAGTACCAACAACACTATTTTCCACTATAAATAACCTTTTTGGATGTTAAAGGTTCTTCATGGAACCGTTCATGCCAATAAAGAACCTTTATTTTTATAAGGTGAGGCGTCTGTGAAATATGTTTGTCTGTGTGCCTAATGAAAGAGGATCGTTTGCAGTGTCGTGTGTAGAAGTGTTTCTTCAGGCTAGGGTCCGTGGAAGACTGCTTTATGTCATTAGTAGTCATTGCTCACAGTCGGCGCACGAGCCCCAGGGCACAGCGGCACGCGTTAATTACTTCACTAATGACCCTTTGTGAGAGAATCAAGCTGTGGCTGTGGAGTGGTTCCCAAATCTCTCTCCTCCCCTCATTCTGCCTCTCCCATCATCCCCTCCCCGTCACTCCTCTCATATCTACTATCTCTCCATTGACCTGCTTCTTTCCTTCACCGGTTTTTAAACATTTTTGTGATGTGCAATTGCTGTTGCACCGCTCTCTTCCAATTAGATGCAGTGCACCATGTTTGCATGCACTAAGAAAACCAAAAAAAAAACCTCAGGTGTAGGATTTACTTTGAAACAATTTTAATTTATAAATTGCCGGTAAATTGCAAGAAACCAGCATGTAACACATTGAATTAAATATGAAATGTTGAAGTAGAAAGATTTTGAAGTAGAATATATATATATATATATATATATACATATACATTTTAATTTTTTGCACAAATGCACAACTGTGCAGGAACGGAGCCCATGCCGGCGCAGGGAACACAGTCGTCCTATACCACCTGGCACTGATGGATGTTGTGTGTGTGTGTTTTTTTTATTATATTGAATCTTTTTCATGAATGATGAACCAAATTTCCAGTGAAACTTAATAAACTGTCTTTATAGGCATCCAGTTTCAGTTATAGTCCTTGTTAATATGTAGCTTTTATTTTTATATTTTATTTCAGTTACTAACAGTGATTATTAATAGTTTAAGTTCTAGTTAACATTAACTGCTATCCAGAAGCGTTTGGGCTCAGGTCACAGTGACGGCCGTGCAATATGCACATGGATGCTCTTTTCTAGCTCTTAGACAGACTAATCTTCTAGAGACTGTTGGTTCTAAAGTACTAAGACACAAACAAGAGGTGGCAGCTACAGCTCCCTAGAGACATAATCATTCGTCTAAGGTCAGATTGAGTGTTAATGCCTTGTTTAACCACATTCACATCTTTATAAACACTACAGCAACTCTAGTGGGAACAACTAGCTATTCCCTCCTAGCCAGATCAATAGATGGAGAGACATATTTTGTCTTTTGAGCTGGAGACACATGCCATAGAGTGTGTTTACCAGCTTATTACCCTGCACTTGACACTCTGACACTCAAATATAATCTGGCAGATGATATGATGTATTTAATCTGTAAAGTGAGATGTAAATCATTTTATTGGCTGTAAAAGTTGCAGTAACCGATTACAGACTCGTATATATGTTGTTATTAGACATTAAAACTGAATCCCTGTGATGTGAAACCACCACGCAGAGACAAAAGAAATACATCAAGCGGTTAGTCATGGCATATTGCAAATGAAAAATCCTTTGATTCCATGTGCAGCACTAAAAATGAAACAGAGGTAGAGGCATAGTTCAGCCTTGAATGAGAGTGCTGTCATCATTTACTCACCCTCAGATGTGCAGTGGATGTGCAGTTAGAAGTTTTTATTTGAAATAAGTAGAATTAAAATGAATCAAAATTCAAACAAATTGAAATGACAAATTTTTACTTAAAAATGCAATGTTAGAACAAATGAACCATAGATAGATAGATAGATAGACAGAACATATGAACCATAGATAGGTAAATAGATAGATAGATAGATAGATAGATAGATAGATAGAACAAATGAACCATAGATGGATGGATGGATGGATACAAAGATAGAATGATTAATAAGTGAACGTTTATAGATAGAGAGGAAGAACACTTTATTTCCCAGAATGCATTGCTGTTGTGAAATTTCTTTGAATTGCGGTTCAAGAAATTTATCTTCCTGTCATTCCAATTAAATTCCAATTCAGTTGTCGAGGTCTGTTCAATTCAAATTCACACTCATGTCCTGAAATGAGGCCAGTTCATCAGTTCTGAATGTTCACCCTGTTCTTTTTCATTCACAGAACAATAACACCGCACAGGTCTGAGACGACACGAGGGGGGGGATTTTTATTTTCGAACGAGCCGTTGCTTTAAGCCGCAGAGGTGTGCAATTTTCTGGCTACTGAATTTTCCAGATGCTAATCAGACGCTACAGCATATGTCTGATGGGATGCATTAAAGGTGATTTGTTTTCCAGGTAAAAAGGTTTTATTAATAGCCTTTTAGTGGAATTCAGTCATTTGCTTGACAGGACATCTCAGATGCCCAGGAGTCCACTGACAGCCCTGTTGCTAAGTGACAGCTCTTGGGAAACAAGCTCTGTTAAATAGAGGAGACTTGTTCATCAGCGTTATTTCTGTATCCATTGATGAGCGTCTGGAAAAGCTAAGAATATTACTCCGCTGCTATTGTCAGAAAGCTTTAATGGGCCCAGTGCAGCAGTCACACTCAATCTAACAATCAAGTGCTATTCAACCCATGCAACAGTCATCACGGCACAAGTGAAGAAATCAATTTGATGTACTCTGATTGTGGCTCTTTTGACATGATATAGGAGCTGCCGGGCTGTTAATTCATGATTTCACACTGCTGTTTCATGCCGCTGTGTTAGATGATGCTGTCGTTAATCCTGTATTATTTAAGCAGCAAATGGACGGAGGTTTGTGCAGGCGTTAGTCCGTGAAGCTCGGAAAAGAAATGATAAATAATGTGTAGTGACTGACAGAGCGGCGAGATGCTCGTGATGCAGTTTTCTGAATGTCATTTAGCTCAAGCTTTCATGGAAAGTGACGCGAGGGCCTGTTCACATCAAGCCTGATGCAACAAAACAACACGAGTTGCAAACAAAAATCCTGTGCCATGTTTCAAAACTCTTCCATCATTCAGAAGCCTTTTATGCGCACCAGTGATGCATTTATTTGATTAAAAATACAGTAAAATTCTGAAATATTATTACAATTTAAAATAACTGTTTTCTATGTGAAAATATTTTCAAATGTAAATTATTCCTGTGACGAAAAAGCTGTATTTTCAGCATCATTACTACAGCCTTCAAATCATTCTACTGTAATGTGCTGATTTGCTGCTCAAGAAACATTTCTTATTATTATCAATGTTGAAAACAGTTGTGCAGCTTTATATTTTTGTGGAATAAATGGTACATTTATTGATAAATAGTTCAAAAAAGAACAGCATTTATTTGAAATAGGCATCTTCTGTAACATTATAAATGTTTTTACTGACACTTTTGATACATTTAATGTGTCCTTGCTGAATAAAAGTATTCATTTCTATTTAAAAAGAAAAAAATCTTACTCCAAACTTTTTGCAGTAGTGTATTTTAACATCAGGGCATTTTGCTATCCTAATAGGTGTTATGGCACCATAATGCTCTTTGTGACGACATAAAGGGCATTATGGGATCATATTAGGTATTATGGCATCATAATGCCCATTATGAGACTGTGTTTTGTTTTTTTGCAGTGATGTTGTGCTATTCTGCTATGCTTTTATAATATAAATCCTTGTATTCAGTCCAACAATATCAGCATCTTTCTTCAATGCCAGTTTGGACAGATGAGACCCTGACAGAATCTGTGCACTTTTCCCACTTTTTTCCTACTTTTTGGAGAAAATCTCCAGGATAGATTTAAGCATGGTAAAATATGCGCTGATATCATACACTGAAAGGGTATATAGGGTTGCATTGTGTCCCTGGGAAATTTGGACATTATTAGAAATGAATATTTGATATTTTTCCCTCAGTATGTTGTGCAGACTCTGAGTCCCCTGGTGCAGTTTTACAAAACACAAGAAACTGATCTTCGAAATGGTGCTGCTTGCTTTTCTGTGAATCTTGCCTCTGTGTTTGTGTAGCTGAGTGATCATGATCCCTCATAAACAGCCTTAGAAACTTCGCCATTCCTCTGGGTTCTGTACTTTAAACAATTCATAATGTGCATACATACAAACCCTCTGTAATTGCTACCAGAATGCAATGGGGCCGAATGCAACTGCACACACGGCACTGTGTTGCAATTAAACATCTGCATGTCCTCCCAACATGTCACTGTGTGACAAGATTATTTCAGTATTTACAGTATGAGAGTAAGTTAAAAGGGTACAACCTCAAAATAGCTGACAACATACAGGAAGTTTGTCATTCTTAAGAAAGCTGTTTCAATTCTACAAAGGAAATGATAAAACTGGCCTTTCCCTTGTATAATGAAGCCTTCGCGAAAGCATTTAGTTGTTTAAAACCGCTTTTTAGAGCTTTCCTCTCATCAATGAGACTGAATAGGTCAGTATCGACCCATTATTGAGCCGTCATTTCACTTGAGTCCTCCTGACAGCAATCACTAAAGCCATTTTTGAAATATATTAATTGTTTTTGGGACTAAAATAAGCACTACATTTTTTAAAACTGCGTAAAAGGAGGCTAAATTTGTTTGTAACCTTTATCACGTTGGATATATTTGGTATAGCTACAGTATAGATGTGAAAATGAGACGTGTGTGTGTGTGTGTGTGTGTGAGACCCTGGTCCACAAAACCAGTCATAAGGGTCAATTTTTCGAAATTGAGATTTATACATACGGTAATGTGAAAGTTGAATAAATAAGCTCTCCATTGATGTATGGTTTGTTAGGATAGGCCAATATTTGGCCAAGATAGAACTATGTGAAAATCTGGAATCTGAGGGTGCAAAAAAATCAAAATATTGAGAAAATTGCCTTTAAAGTTGTCCAAATGAAGTTCTTAGCAATGCATATTACTAATCAAAAATTAAGTTTTGATATATTTACAGAAGGAAATTTACAAAATATCTTCATGGAACATAATCTTTACTTAATATCCTAATGATTTTTCAATCAATCAAATCAATCATTTTGACCCATACAATGTATTTTTGGCTATTGCTACAAATATACCCCAGAGACTTAATGTCAATGTCAATTTGATTTATATAACACTATTAAACACAACCATGGGTTGACCAATGTGCTGCACAATAAAACATTTCAATAAGACAATACAAAATAATTACTAAAAGAAACAGTACAGTAGAAAGTTCTCATTGATAAAACGACAAGTCAAAAAGGTAGGTTTTCAACATGGATTTAAAAACAGATAGTGAAGGTGCAGATCTAATACAGAGAGGCAAATCATTCCACAATCTAGGGGCAGCAACTGAGAAAGCGCGGTCACACCTGCATTTAAGCTTCGACTTTGGGATGCATAATAATCTCTGGTTGGACGACCGGAGAGACAAGAGGGGGTGATGTTCAGTCAATAAATCAGATAAATAAGCAGGGGCCAAACCGTTTAATGATTTAAACACTAAGAGAAGAATTTTAAAATTAACTCGATAGTGCACAGGCAACCAGTGCAGAGAATGTAAAACTGGTGTAACATGATCCCGTTTTTTGGTACTCGTTAAAAGCCTTGCAGCTGCATTTTGAACTATCTGCAAGCGGGATAGGGCTGACTGACCAATCCCAAAATACAGCGAGTTGCAGTAGTCTAATCTAGATCCAATCTTAAGACTGGTTTTGTGGTCCAGGTCTCTCATCTTTTTAAGTGGGAGAACTTGCACAATTGGTGGCTGACTAAATACTTTTTTGCCCCACTGTATACTGTATAATACAATTTTGTATAATATATATAAAATATATATAATTTGTTAGGTCGGCACAACTAGTTGGTACACACTCAGTAAACAGCAACAGCAGTCAAACACTGACCTCCTCAATTCCAAGAAGAAGCTTTTGTTTGCAATGTCATTTCTCTTTCATTTTAATTTCATTTTGACATAATTTAAAATCGAAACTTTCAGATGATGCATATCTTCTTTTTCAGTTCATATCAGCGTGCTTTTCAACACATTTCAACTCATGGTGGTACACAGTGCTAGAAAAGACAAATACAGAAAAAAGTACTCAAAAAGGAGGTTTTCTTATTTTATTCCAGAACCCAAAGAGACATCTACAAGATCAAGGTCAGAGGAAGCCACAAAACAAAATAGAATAGCCGCAGATGCTGGCTGAGATCCAAAGGAGGTGGTACGAATTAACTTTTTTTTCCATGACCTTTGAATAATGTGACCGGATACAGCAGGTAGTTGTTTCTTGCAAGTTTGCTTGCAAGAATGTCTTAACTTTATTTCAAAGGTGATATATATATACTGTAGCGCAGCGTAGCGTATTGACTGCTTTTAGGGTGTTGTTTGTTATTTCTTTTTAAGGATTTGTCAGCTGCGGTCACCATATATTTTTAATAGACAAGAGCAACTCTGCAAAATCCCCTTTTGTGTTTCACAGAAATGATGCAAGTTGAGGGTGACTAAATGATGACATTGGCCTTCAGTTACGTCAAAGCCATGAACGTGATTTGCAAATTAGGGGGAGGGAAATTAATCAAGAGAGCATTTGATTGTATAAAAATGTGTAGTGCAGGATAAGTATTTTTTTTCATAAGAGAAATACTGTAAATGTTAAATGTGCATATCAAAGATTTTTGTATACAATCCTCAAAGCTGACAGATATGGACTAAAAGACAAAAAAGTCAGTTTTTGATTGTTTTTTTTTTGTCTCCCTTTCAAAATAAGATCACAGAAAACAAGCTCCTTTGTTAAATCTTTGTTGTTTACTCCACCGCTGGAAACTTGATGATTGCATTTGAGCGGAATCAATAATGCGGGGTCTGAAGTGACTGCGATGCTGATGTGAGATGATTGGCTTGTGAAAGTTCAATGTGCTTCTTTAGCGCAGAAGCCCGAGCAGATGCTGTGATGTAGCAGATGCTCGGGGCCGAGGGCAAACATCCGCTCGCTAGAACCATGAAGCAAACCAGCTTTATCAAGCCACCGGCAGGCAGATCAATGCAGAGGCGACCTATTCTCCCTCATAGTGACAAAGTGGAGATGTGCACCAATAAATGGGCTTTACTTTGACATTATACTGAAGCAAAAGCCATTTAGACGACAGCGGCCTGACACAGGAAAGATGTTGAGCAGAGTAAGATTAATTTCTTCCCTTACAAGCAGCTATAATTTGAAATGAACTGCAGCGAGCAGAGCTTTGACACAGAGTCTGTCGAAACAGAGGAAGGAACTTTGCAGAGATCTGCACTTCCTGTTGACGAGAACGCTGTCATGCGCTCGCTTCTGACAACGCGTGAAAAACACAACTGATTTTACTCATGTAACATAGCCACAACAACAGACTTGGGTGACTGTTAAGTTTCTTTAATGCATTAGATGCACAAATCCCATGAGGTTAATCAGATAATAAAGTATTATCTAAAATGAAGATGTAGATGAGTTTGTTTCTTCATCAGAACAGATTTGGAGAAATTTAGCATTACATGAAAATGTCAATCTGTCTGAATCTGGAGAGAAATATGCACAGACCAAACATAATTTAAAAGTAAAAATAGATCTAAACAAATATGTGGGTGGATTTTCAATGTGAGAGGACAACAGGAGATGTATTTTTTCACTAGAAGAAGCGTTATTATGGATTATGGTTATGCTATAAAGTTAAAACCCCTTAATGATGGGTTTGTTTCTTACAGACATGCAGCTTTTGGCTTCACAAGACATTAATTGATGGACTGGAGTGGTGTGGATTAGTTATGAATTATTGTGATGTTTTTAATCAGCTGTTTGGACTCTCATTCTGACGGCACCCATTCACTACAGAGGATCCATTCGTGAGCAAGTTAAGTAATGCTACATTTCTCCAAATCTGTTCTGATGAAGAAACAAACGCATCTGCATCTTGGATGGCCTGAGAGTGAGTACACTTTCAGCGATTTAAATTTTTTTTGGATGAACTCTATATTTTTATTGTTATTTAATTATTAACTTATTTTTCAAACACATGTCCCATATTTTGCATGTTACCTCCTATTGCAAAAAAATATTTTGTTTTTCCGGAAGGTCACATACTTTTTCATTTGCTGTTTGTTGAAAACAAAAAAAAATTGATTTCGGTGAGTATCAGATCTTATTTTGTTTGTTATTTGTGGAAAGTGCTATTTATGTCTGGTTACATTCTACTGATGTTAAATTATATAGATTCACATATCAGAACTGTACGTTTAATGCACTCTTCTTTAGATGTTCTCCAAGGCAGACAGGATATCCTTTAGAACGATTAAAGGAGACCTTTAAAAAGAGAAAGCCTGCTGGTCAGGTGCTCTTAACACATCAAGAAAAAAGTCACAAATAGTCTCGAAACCTGATCAAAGCATTATGGCTTAGCTGTTGACATTTCATGTGTGTATTTATAGTGCAAGAACACAGCTGTCAGAATCATTTACATGAGAATGTCATTGTTCTGGTTCTGGATGCCGATTGGTTAATACACCATCTCAGCTGTGCTAATTTTCAGACACAATGTGGTACGTCAGTTCATTTTTTTCTATGCTAATAAAAATTGTTACAAAAGAAGCTAAAGCATTTTTTTTTACTATTCAGAGGTTTGGAGTCGGTACGATTTTTAAAAAAAGAAGTTCATACTTTTTTAAATAATTCAGTTGAATAATTGCTTAGAAAGAATATATTTGTTTGTTCAAATGACTGAAAAAATGACTTTGAAAAAATCTATCACGGTTTACATGAGATTTTTTAATTATCTTTTTGGTAACCAAGATGTCCTTGTCTGAACCACACTCTAAAAAAAGAAAGAAAGTAAAAATAGGGCACAATATATTGTATAATTTGAAGGAATTTTTCCGTATTTATTTTTTACAGATGTTTTACCAATATTTGGAATTTTACACTTCATTGCATTATATCTCAGACTCAGAGTAAACAGAAATGTCCGTAAAAATGAATGGATAATGTTTTTTTCTGTTATTTTACGGATTTATTTTATACAGTGCAGGATGGAAATTCATAATGATTTCAGGTAAACCTCAGACATTTCTCCTTAAATGCCTTGCAAAAAATTAACACAGACACCAATGATACATAAAGTAGTGCTAGTTCCATATTATTTACATACTATTATAGTTTCTATTCATATTTTGAATACATTTTTTAAATATACTTTCCATTTTTATTTTAATTATAGTTAAAGGTTTAGTAATTTAGTTATGTTTTTAGTTGTGCATTTTTATTAGTTATTGTTTATGTCTATATAGTATATTTTATTCATTTTTATTTTTAAGTTTTAGTTATTTTAGTGCATCAAGTTAAACTAAATGAAAATGAGAATTTTTCCTGTATTTTTTATCAAATAAATGCAGCCTTGGTAAGCGCAAGTCACTTTAAAATGGTAGTGTATTTTTAATTTCACTGAATGCATCACCTGTGTTTAACCTCAGTCCAGCAAATTCCTCTTCCTGTCATTCCAGTTTAACTTCCTGTGGGATGTGGCCGATTCAGATTCCACCTCGTGAACTAAATGGGAACCTGAATTTTGCACAACCCTGACGTAGGCACAATTTAGATTTGTCTGTGAAACTAAAGTGAAGCATTTAAGCACAGTCCTGTGGATGGCTTCTCATGCTTTGTTTCCATGTAAAAGTAAACGCTACTCCACTAGAAGGACTTTGTATTGTCAGCGTCTCTATCGACTTTAACCGAATAGCCCATTTGATCTTTATTGCAGGTCCATCTCGCTGAAAAGCTAAAGGAATCGATGCGTCCACATCAGAGAGAATATAATAGAGGTTCACCTGCCTTTGTGCTGAAACCCTTAACCTGACAACAGCAGAGAGCCTCCATTTCACAGGCTGAGGTTTGAACTATGGCTGTCTGGCAGGGTGCGGGGCCCAGGGCCCGAACTCATCAGCGCCGTGGCAGCCGTCTACGCAGCGAAGATGAAATGAAGAAGGTAATGGGGGAAGCAAATGGCTGTGAATTCTCCTCTGAATGTGACTCCCGCGGCGCCCCTCCGACTCAATTTTCATGCCGTTTGGCTGCAGAATAAAAGCAGCAGTCCCTGCATCCACCTGCTTAAATCCCCTACACAACTACAGCTGGCTGTCCTCGCCTTCCCTTTCAGCTGCTTTGCAAAAAAGCCCCTCTTGTATTATTGACTGACAGGTTGAATAAATGTATTAGGTGTCATTGCATTTTAATAATTGTTTATATCAGGGTTGTGAGCGTTATTTGGAGGGCCGCGTGTGGCCGAGAAGCCGTCCATAAGTGGGTTTTCTATTCCTCTTCCTCTTGACATTTTAAACATTTGAAATCACATTTGAGGAAAATAAAAAACGTGCAGGGCATCTTAAGCACCACACTGGCGTATTTCGTGTGATGGGTTTTTCGCCACACAACTTATTACGAGGCTCATTCACTTGCCTACCAGGCTGTTTCTTTGTACATCAGCAATGGATAAAATGGATTTACACAAAACTGACAACAAACACCAGTGTTAATTTGGTCTAATTGGTGTCTTATCCCAGAAAATACTGTTATTGCTCAGAGATTTTTTAATTATCTTTTTGGTAACCAAGATGTCCTTGTCTGAACCACACTCTAAAAAAAAAAAAAGTAAAAATAGGGCACAATATATTGTATAATTTGAAGGAATTTTTCCGTATTTATTTTTAACAGGTGTTTTACCAATATTTTGAATTTTACACTTAATAACGGATAATGTTTTTTTCTGTTATTTTACGGATTTATTTTATACAGTGCAGGATGGAAATTCATAATGATTTCAGGTAAACCTCAGACATTTCTCCTTAAATGCCTTGCAAAAAATTAATTAACAGACAATTAAAAATTAATTTTTTTTTAGTTTTAGTTATCCATGACATTATTATAGCGCTATAAAATGAAACTGAATAGCAGATAATTTTTTGGGAGGAATTTGATCACAAATGTTTCATATTGAAATCTCTGTTTTGATTGCAGGTTCTTATAATAATAATAATAATATAATAATAATTGCTGTTAATATTGTTCATCGTCTGTTTTATTAAGTCTTAAATTGATTTTTCCGTACTGCTGGTTCGTCTGGTCAGAGGAGAACTGGCCCCCCGACTGAGCCTGGCTTCTCCCAAGGTTTTTTCTCCATTCTGTCACCGATGGAGTTTTGGTTCCTTGCCGCTGTCGCCTCTGGCTTGCTTAGTTGGGGACACTTCATTTCCGGCCATATCGTTGACATGATTGCAAAGATATTATTTAAACTGAGCTGGATGTTGACATCACTGAATTCAATGATGAACTGTCTTTAACTGAAAAATGAGTGTTTACTATTGTCATTTTGCATTATTGACACTATTTTCCTAATTAATGCTGTTCAGTTGCTTTGACACAATCTGTATTGTTAAAAGCGCTATATAAATAAAGGTGACTTGACTTGACTTGACTTGCAGGTTCTTCAAATCTGAAGATTTTGAAGATCTCGTTTGAAGCTAGAAGAGATGGATGTGATTTGAGTTAAATCTGAGAAGTGGAAGACTTCTGCAAAAGTCTAGGTGACAAAATAGATTTTCCTATTTTGTATGATTAGAGCAGTCAATTAAGTTAATAACGTAGCTTGCTTGGTGCTTCGTCTTCTACGTAGTCGCAACATCTGGCTCCTGTCACAATATCACCAAAACATCTTAAGATAGATTGATGGGTCAAATCTCTCAAATAGACGTGGCAGTTCACACGATGCCTTGCGAAAGAAAGCAATGGTGCAGGTTGACCATGGACACATAAATTTGATTAAGGCGATTAACAAATGTGCAGTCTAATGTTTCCACCCGCGTGGCGTCAGGGAACATTAAGCCAGCCGAGGCAGTCTTGCATGAGGAAGTTTATTGTCTTCGCCTTGTAGATGAGACATTTTCTGCTCATTCCTCACCCTCCTTTAAAGTGCTTTGCAACTCCTCCTTTATGAATAGCAATATATTTGCAATAATAGAGTAGAGGCAGCGTGGAGAAATGAAGCGTAGTGGGGGAAGTGTGAGATATGGGCCAATACTGCTAAACATAACAGAGTTCTCGTATGCGGTGCTCGCTGCAGTGCACATATTCACCCATCTTGCCAAACTCAAGGACATATAGAGCAATCGCATAGCTAGGCTGTTCTATAATAGTTCTTACCGTAAAAGCGCTGGAAAACTATCATTTCAGATGTCAGTCATCTGGAACGTTGATTTGGCCCAGGCCATTTGCACTAACATGGTCACACGCCGGGGTTTCAGAGGTGATCTCAACAATGTCTCAAACTGTGCTCAGGTTTGCAATCAAATGTCGAAAGGTTTCACTTTAAACACTTTTCATCAAATTCTACTGTAATATCCACAAAACAATGTTCTGTAGTCTTACTCTAGTCTAATGGTGTTGTTGTGTCTATTTTTCTTTTGTGGAGAAACATCTAAGACTTTAATACTCGCACAAAGCAATAATTCAGTTTCAGTATTGTGGAAACAGGATTTAGAATTGCAATTCACATTTGAATGTAAGGAAGTAAAACTGAAATGAATTGAAATGAAAAGAAAATCAGTTTATCGGTCATTTTAACTAGAAAAGAAAGGTTTGTCAACACAAACTTTGAATGTTGGCTTGAATGTTTAGGGGAAAAGATAGATAGAAAAATGTTTAAAAATCAATGGAGTTTGAGGGTTTATATCAACGTAGATAATAGATGAATGGATGGATGATAGATAGATAGATAGATAGATAGATAGATAGATAGATAGATAGATAGATAGATAGATAGATAGATAGATAGATAGATAGATAGATAGATAGATAGATAGATAGATAGATAGATAGATAGATAGAAGAACATAGAACATAGGATACATAGAACAATGGATGGATGGATGAATGGGATAGATAGAAAAAATGTTTAAAAACCATTGAAGTTTGAGGGTTTACATCAATCTAGATAGATAGATAGATAGATAGATAGATAGATAGATAGATAGATAGATGGATAGATAGATAGAACAATGGATGGATGGATGAATGGGATAGATAGGAAAAAAGTTTAAAAACCATTGAAATTTGAGGGTTTATATCAATCTAAATGATAGATAGATAGATAGATAGATAAAAGAACATAGAACATAGGATACATAGAACAATTGATGAATGGATGGGATAGATAGAAAAAGAGTTTAAAAACCATTGAAGTTTGAGGGTTTATATCAATCTAGATAGATAGATAGATAGATAGATAGATAGATAGATAGATAGATAGATAGATAGATAGAAGAACATGAACATAGGATACATAGAACAATGGATGGATGGATGGGATAGATAGAAAAAAAGTTTAAAAACCATTGAAGTTTGAGGGTTTATATCAATCTAGATAATGGACGGATAGATAGATAGATAGATAGATAGATAGATAGATAGATAGATAGATAGATAGATAGATAGATAGATAGATAGATAGATAGATAGATAGATAGATAGATAGAAATAGTCAGATGTTAGATAGATAGAT
>NW_015505332.1:3347928-3355241 GCF_001515645.1 Sinocyclocheilus grahami
AAAAAAGTTTAAAAACCATTGAAATTTGAGGGTTTATATCAATCTAGATAGACAGATAGATAGATATCCATCCATCGATCAATAGATAGATAGATAGATAGATAGATAAAAGAACATAGAACATAGGATACATAGAACAATGGATGGATGGATGAATGGGATAGATAGAAAAAAAGTTTAAAAACCATTGAAGTTTGAGGGTTTATATCAATCTAGATAGATAGATAGATAGATAGATAGATAGATAGATAGATAGATAGATAGATAGATAGATAGATAGATAGATAGATAGATGAATGTGGCTAAGATGCCATCACAGTGGAGCAAATAACACCAACCCTGTTTGTTTAGTGATAGATGAAGCGAAACTAGGAATTTCTCAAGAGAAGGAAGGAGGAAAAACAGTATTTATGTGGGTTTACGGCCACACAGACAGAGATTGACCTCGGCATTCATCTGAATCTTCCTTACAGGATTATTCTGATCTGTGGGGTAAGATGTCAGCGAGACTTCTGGCTCACACTACATCTCAACACCCTCCCTCCCAGCCCAAGCCGAGCTCCGCTTGTGAGAAATAACAACACTGACAGCTATATTTAGCCAAGGCCCTCTGGATCTTCCCCCATTAGCCACCTCACAGCCTGCAGGCTCCAACATCTCACCGGCAGCCACCTCACGGATCACAGACACCTCACCGCGCACCTGAGAGCCTCCTCACAGGAACACGTCGACTGCCAGAGAGCCAGGTACAGTCTGTGGTGGAGCGTGTGCTGCTGCAGAATTACCAGGCTGCTGTGATTCACAGAGAGAATTCTGGGAGGATTTGGGGTTTGTCATTTGCAAGTGTCATCACTTCGGGGATTTGCGGAGCAGCAAAGAATCAAGGAACGTTGTTGGAGAATCTCCATGTGCCACGGTTTGATTTCTCCTTTCAAAAGTTCCTCGAAGATTATCCTTACCTCAACATTTCTAACTCTGCTGATCGTCTCTTTTAAAAGTCACTCGATATCAGAGTGAATTCACCAGAGATAGCAGAACGACTGACAGCTTACCGTCTTTCCCCACCAGGAAGTCCACGTGGTGGTACGTGTAGGCGACCCCGATCTTGCTCTCCACCTGCGGTCTCTTGAGGGTGGAGTAAATCTTTCCCGGACTGTTGTCTTCCGTCTGACGGAACTTCCTCAACCCGCAGCCCATCTCTGCCGAACGAGTGCGCACTTAAGCCTGGGATGAAAGAGACACGGTCAGAAAGACAAAGAGGTTCAAACAATGTCTTCAGCATTCACAACAACACCACTGTAGATGCATGTAGACACAACAGAGCTGACCTGCAATTCAATGCACTCTTAAAAATAAAGGTTCCATAAGGGGGTTTTCAGCAAAACCACAGAAAACCATTTTGGGGTCCATAAAGAGCCTTTCAGTGAACTGTTCTTAAAATAACCTTTTTGTTTTTTAGTGTGAAGAACATTTTAATAATCTCAAAAACCTATAAAGAACCTTTTGTGCAATGGAAAAGTTCCATGCATGTTCTTTATGGAACCATAGGTGCCAATAAATAACCTTACTTTTTAGGAATGTAAAATACTTTGATGGATAAATTTGTAATTTTTATTATATATATTCAATAACTAACTATTTACTGAATGCATCATCACCAAAACAATGTTCGATATATATTCTGAAAGCATATTAAAGTGCTATTCTTACCATTTCAATAGAATGCTTATCTTTGCATATTATAGAATACAAGGATTATCTGCTATATTTGCCAAAATGTGTTGCCAACAGAGATTACTGCAGAGAATATATGTCACACAATGCAATGCACTCAATCTGACTTTCCAGTAATCACAAAATTATATTTAAAAGGCAAAATATCTTTATTTAAAATTGAATGTAAAATCAGTGCCATTAGCCTCGTGGGCAGCGCATTGACATATAGCACCATAATGCCTCGAGTGTCCCGAGTTCGAATATATAGTTCATTATTTAATTTATATATATATATATATAATAGTTTTTTTAATTATTTATCAAAATTAAATAATTATGTTAAATTATTACAATAATTAGTCATTTTTATTATTACTCGTCATTATTGTCAAAATCAATATTCATGTAATAATTTTAATATAAATGAATAATTATAATACATTAATGATGATAAAAATAATACAATTTCAATAAAAAATGTAAAAATAATAAATTAGATTATAAAAAAATAATAATGATTATTGTTGTTATTAATTTGTATATTAATATTATTATCACTAATAATAATATAATTCTATTAATATATTCTATATTAAGTTTTTTAATTAAATGTAATTTAATTTCCAAGATGATTGGACACCACTTATTAAAACATGCAGTGTGATGTTCAAACTACTGTTATTATTAAGTTCATAATGAATTCTGTTTCACATTGTATTATTCAAATAATAGTAGGCCATAAACAGTATATGCTGCAGAGTATTCAGGTAGCAGTAAGCTGGTATTCAGTTCCAAATATAGTCTATAGTTTGTACTTGTTATTGCTTTTCAGTGGCAGGTGGTGCTAGGGGAGAGACATTCTCATTCTGATCTCATTCTATTTTATAATGACATTCGCTTTTTATTCAACAACAATTTGCATATGATGTAGTCATCAATACTTTTAGTCACTGTACACAGTATGCAAGGTGCCCGCTTTGTGTTTAATACGCTTAGGGCTTCATCTGTCTGTCAGGCACATTTTTTTTATATTGCATATATCTCCTAAAGGTTTAGATGTCAGCTGACCTTAAACCTAATAGACAAGGACTACAAAACTGCAAAACTCCAATTTCGATTTCAATCTCATTACTCACGACTAACTCCATTCACGTTCTGCTTTCTTTCAGGTGTTTCCCATGTGGAAAGTAGTAATCTGTCCATTTTCTCACATACCACATTGATTTGCCTCGGCGTGCACTGCAAAAGACCGTACGCTGCTGTTCTACAGTTCCTTTCAGCCAGGTACTTCTTTGGCAGAAAGCAAGCAGAAAAAGACCCAATTAAGGGCACACTGCTCTCATTCTATTTTATAATGACATTCGCTTTTTATTCAACAACAATTTGCATATGATGTAGTCATCAATACTTTTAGTCACTGTACACAGTATGCAAGGTGCCCGCTTTGTGTTTAATACGCTTAGGGCTTCATCTGTCTGTCAGGCACATTTTTTTTATATTGCATATATCTCCTAAAGGTTTAGATGTCAGCTGACCTTAAACCTAATAGACAAGGACTACAAAACCGCAAAACTCCAATTTCGATTTCAATCTCATTACTCACGACTTACTCCATTCACGTTCTGCTTTCTTTCAGGTGTTTCCCATGTGGAAAGTAGTAATCTGTCCATTTTCTCACATACCACATTAATTTGCCTCGGCATGCACTGCAAAAGACCGTACGCTGCTGTTCTACAGTTCCTTTCAGCCAGGTACTTCTTTGGCAGAAAGCAAGCAGAAAAAGACCCAATTAAGGGCACACTAGATTACGAAATCAGCTACTAAATAAATAAATAAGAGGCATAAATGGGCTTCAGCTCATCATGGGAGCCCAATCTCTCAACTGGCAGGCTGGGAATTAACACGTCCAGCCAGCGAGAGGCCAAAAGTGCTCTCTGTTCATCAGCCAAACAGCCCTCCTTTTCCAAATCTAAAGTGACAGCCGCCGACAGTCGCGAGCGGATCAGAAGGGTGCAGGTAATATCCCATTGTGGCCAGCTGATTAAACCTAGGGTGGGCCATTGATGAAGAATACTCTCTATTATGTTCCTGTCTAATTACAGTGGCCGGGACGCATAATCTGAGAGGTGGCGACGGCCGAGGGTTCTAGAGAATACATGGATAATGAGGTGAGCCGCTCGAATGAAAAGGTGAGAATCAATCACAGAAAATCAAGGAGCAGATTGTTCATTAGGAGTCAGGATAATGCACAGCGTGCCGGCAACACCAGCGGCAGGGCCACTTTAATTAGGGCCCAGACGAGAGGCCATGCGGATTTATGAACGCTGTCATAAGAATCACTGTTTCCAGTGACATGGACGTGAATGGATGCGTTCAGCTATCCGTGGCTGAATCCAATCGGGGAAATAGCATCTCGGGTACAACGGTCATGCATCAGCAATTGGATTTTTCTAATCTGATCGATTGAACGAATGAAGTGCGGGAAGATTTTAGACTTGTAGTGATTTTTTGGCACGGGGAGTCAAAATGAGATGGGCGCACAACTGATTTTAATTCGGTAACTTGGTGCATTTCTGAGCGAAACAGGCTGTTTAATGAGAACGGATGGAAAGGTGGGACTTTTTGTCCATTGGGAATTGATTGGATTGTGAAAATTGGATGTGAACAATTTTGATACTTTTATTCTGCAAGGATGCATTAAATTGATCAAAAATGAAGGTAAATCCATTTATAATGTTGCAAAAGATTTCGATTTCAAATAAATGCTGTTCTAACTTTCTATCCATAAAATGGTCATGGGTCCACAAAAACATTAAGCAGCACTTTTAAACACTGATAATAATAAAAAATGTTTCTTGAGCAGCAAATCCAAAAGATTTCTGAAGATCATGTGACACTGAAGACTGGAGTAATGATGCTGAAAATTCAGCTTTGCATCACAGGAATAAATTACATTTTAAAATATATTCAAATAGAAAATAGCTATTTTAAATTGTAATAATATTTCACAAATTTACTGTTTTTGCTGCATTTTTAATAATAATAATAATAATAATAAAAGATGCAGCTTTAGTGATCAGAAGAAACTTGATGTCAGTTCAAATGGAAAGTCACTTGGAGCAGTGGAGCATTTTATTAAATTTAGTTAAAAGGATTACAAGACTTTTTATTCAAAATCAATCAATCAATCAATCAATTATTGATATATGACCATGGACCACAAAACCAGTCATAAGTCGCATATTTGTAGCAATAGCCAACAATAGATTGTAATGGTCAAAATTATACATTTTTGTTTTATGCCAAAAATCATTAGGATATTAAGTAAAGATCATGTTCAATTAAGATATTTTGTAAATTTCCTACTGTAAATATATCAAAACTTAATTTTGATTAGTTATATGCATTGCTAAGGACTTCATTTGGACAACTTTAAGGCAATTTTCTTAATATTTAGATTTTTTTGCATCCTCAGATTCCAGATTTTCTCTGCCGAATATTGTCCTATCCACACACACACACACACACAGAGACACACATCTTTTAAAAATCTAAATATCATTTAACTGTGTGCAGTAAGACCAGGAACATGCATAAAAACAAATTTTAACAGTCAGTTTTGATTTTATGTTGGATCACGATAATTTATGTATTATAGAACCTGAATGTTACTGTATTTAAAGATGTTTTGACTCTGTAAACAGTCTTTTTGTCCTAAAAGGCAGGTCAGCTCTCTTTCAAATATCACTCTTTTCTGATATTTTTCTATCAGATGGAAAAACAACAGACTGCCCCTAAAATAGCCGTCTTTGACATGACAACAACTTGCACAAAGTGGCTTTTTCAGACATCGCTCCATGTTTTGAGTTCAGACACGCTCTCTCTAGAAGCAACAGGCTAAGCGTGTGCTCCGTCAGAGAGAGAAAGCAAGCAAAATAAAAAACCAAAGGGGTGGTGTGAGGAAAACAAAGTTGGTTGGAAGGGCTGATATTTGCATAGCTGATAGAGACGAGGAGGGGGGCCATGAAACGAAGAGGCGAGGTATTTTTAGAGCTGACGGAGGAAGTGGGAGATGTTTATGATTTCACAGCGACTACTCCCTCCCCGAGGTTCTGCTTCATGCTACAAGCTTTTGGCAGCACTGTCTCTAGTCAACCTGGCAACAGCTCCCTCATGCACTGTAGACTGACAAGAAAAGAGTTCACTTCCATTGCACGGTAGTCTAAAATGAAAGACAAATAACAGATATTCAGTTCTCCTGTGACTTTTCATAACGTAAGTGATGGTGAGACTGACGAAAAAGAAAATCTGGTCAGGCCTTTTGATGAACATTCATTTGTTCCTCAACCTCTCTGTGCGTAGCAAGCGCCTTATATCTTGCGCCACAGGAAATGTTTGTAAAAACGATCATTTTCCCAGCAACAACCCATCGGGGAGAAGCGATGAGCCGATTATGATGACCCCGCTCGGTTTCAGTGTTCCTCACTGCTTTAATTCAATAACTGTGTGCAAAGGACAAAACTTCAATGTCACGGTTTGCGGCTTTGTTCAAAGCTGCGGTTCAGCTCGTGTTTAGAGATGCATTCTCTCAAAGAGAGACTCAAAAACACTACTCTCCCTTTGACCCATTTTCTTTAATGTGGCAAATAAGGCACAAGGCATGGTTTCCTGACTCATGTTTTGTCGGTTCAGCAGGGAGAATGCTCTCCTGGGGTAGGAATGAGGCAGTCTCCCTGTTTGGATTTCCTCCTTCCTTCCTGGACGTCCTGGTCTCAACAAAGACCCCTCACCTGAGCAGGACATTGTGAACACACTTGAAGAGATAATGTCACTGTCAAGATCCAAACAAGACAAAAGCCACAGTAAAAGCATTAGATTAGATGCTAGTATACTAAATATGCTAAAAATATATAGAGGGATTTTTTGGAGGGGGCAGATGAATTAGGGAAATTGTTACTTTTGACCACATATGAACCATAATGGAAAATGTTACTCAAAGTTAAAAATATGTGTGTGTATAATTAGTGGCACTGTTTAATGTGATCAGGTATTTGTTTTTATATTTTATTATTTTAACATTTTATTTATTTTCAGACAAGTTTTCATCTTCAGATGCAAACATTTTTTAGTTTTTAGCATTTTTGTCAGTTTCAAAAGTTTAGGTTAAGTCATTTGAAAAGGTTATTAGTCAGTTATTGAATGCCTTATTTTCAAAAATGTCCAAAGTTATTTTCATAGGAACCTGACAAAAACGCTCATTTCAAAGAAAAATCTCTGTTTTTATATATATAAATCAGCATAGTGTTATTTATGCATAAATATAATTATATCATGGTAAACATATACTATACTATACTCTATACTAAGCGATACTCTCTAAAAATTCCCAAAGAAAAAATGCATTTTGAAGAAATTCCATTGTGGAACGGCATACGGCAATATTCGTATTTTATAAATTTTCTGTAAAACTATGTTAGATAAAGTTGATCAGTTACTTTTCCCTCAATAAATTCCTAATTTGCTGCTTATTAATAGTTAGTAAGGTAGTTGTTATGTTTAGGTATTGGGTAGGATTAGGGATGTAGAATAAGGTCATG
>NW_015505332.1:3355302-3370205 GCF_001515645.1 Sinocyclocheilus grahami
AAAAAAAAAAAAAAAAGATGATTATTGTTAAGAAATAAATGCAAATAGATTTAATGGCATAATTTGGGGAGCTCCAAAATTCAGACTTGTAAACTATAGAGGAGGGGAAGATTTTCAGAAAATGATGCCTTCATTTTCTGTATCCCTTCACAAAGCTACCGTATGCCAAAATACAGAAGACTGCTTTTACTTTTGGGTGCAGTATTCTGTTGAACGAGACACTCAAACACCATGTTTTACTCTGAGGACTCATTTCCTGGGTAAACAATGTCAAGTCTAAACAAAATGTCACAGCATAATTTAGACAAAAACTGGGGTTAATTGGTGTCTTGGGAAAGTGTTCCTACTGTATGTCCCTACAAGCTCCAGAACCTCGTGTTCCTGGCCGCTGCTTCACTGCTTGCTTATGCATAGTTAGAAGAAATAAAAAAAGTAATCTGATTACATAACTCACGTTACTTGTAATGCGTCACCCCAACACTGATAACATGCTTTATATTATAATATTCTGTGCAAAAACAAAAACAAAATGTGGAATTAAAATCCACACAAGACAAATTAATTCCGAAGCGAATGCAGAGCAACGTCAGTTAAAATGGTCAGAGGCGTGCACATGTTAGCTACCTTATTTCAAATGATTTGATTGTATCTTAACAATCTGATTACGTAACTCACGTTACTTGTAATGCGTTACCCCAACACTGATAACATGCTTTATATTATAATATTCTGTGCAAAAACAAAAACAAAATGTGGAATTAAAATCCACACAAGACAAATTAATTCCGAAGCGAATGCAGAGCAACGTCAGTTAAAATGGTCAGAGGCGTGCGCATGTTAGCTACCTTATTTTAAATGATTTGATTGTATCTTAATATTAGTTTTTTTGTTGTCAGTTTTTTTAAGGAATAAAATAAGATATTTTGAAGAATGTTGATCACCAAACAGTTGACAGTAGCCATTTACTTCCGTAGCATAGAAAAAAATGGAAGTCAATGGCTACCGTCAACTGTTAGGTTACCAACATTCTTCAAAATATCTTCTATTGTGAACTATTCCTTCAAGTGTTTTATAATGTAACATTTCTTTTAAACTGTCACACTTTTTCATTTGTTATGAATAATCAGATTTTTCAGTTTATTGTGTCCTTCAAATAAAAAGAGAAAACGGCAAAATCCAAGTTTCTTCTGTTGAAGTATTCATTATTTTTATCCTTAAAAATGGGCATTACCTGTGGTCACTGAATATATAAACCATTTTAGAATGGGAAAAATTAATATATTGTGACTATACACTTAAAATTAAAGGTTCCAAGGTTTCTACAGCAATGCTAAAGAACCATTTTTGGTTCCCTAAAGTTCTTAAAAGGAACCATTTGAATAATCTAATAGACATTTTCCAATTACACACTCTTAAAAATAAATGTTCTTTATTGAAGAATATTTAACATCCACTGAACCTTTCCACACTCTAAAAAATGCTGGGTTGTTTCAACCTTCTAAAAAATGCTGGGTTGTTTCAACCTAATATTGGGTCAAATATGGACTAACCCAACTGTTGGGTTAAATTTTGGTGACATTTTTAAATTAACTTTTTAACCCAACAGTTGGGTTACGGCAAAATCCAAGTTTCTTCTGTTGAAGTATTCATTATTTTTATCCTTAAAAATGGGCATTACCTGTGGTCACTGAATATATAAACCATTTTAGAATGGGAAAAATTAATATATTGTGACTATACACTTAAAATTAAAGGTTCCAAGGTTTCTACAGCAATGCTAAAGAACCATTTTTGGTTCCCTAGAGTTCTTAAAAGGAACCATTTGAATAATCTAATAGACATTTTCCAATTACACACTCTTAAAAATAAATGTTCTTTATTGAAGAATATTTAACATCCATGGAACCTTTCCACATTCTAAAAAATGCTGGGTTGTTTCAACCCAATATTGGGTCAAATATGGACTAACCCAACTGTTGGGTTAAATTTTGGTGACATTTTTAAATTAACTTTTTAACCCAACAGTTGGGTTAGTCCATATTTGACCCAAAATTGGGTTGAAACAACCCAGCATTTTTTAGAGTGCACTGCACAAAAGGTTCTTTAGATTTTTTAAATGTTCACGCTAAGAAAAAATTAATTTGTTTTAAGAACTGTTCATGGAAACTTTAATTGGGGAACCCAAAATAGTTCTTCTATGGCATGCATCACTGCAAAAAAATCCTTGGGAAACTTTATTTTATTAAGAGTTTAAAGAACCTTTGGAGATTCAATTGATGTTAAATGTTCTTCCTGGAATTCTCTATGCCAATAAAGAACCTTTGTTTTCAAGAAAAAATGAAATTTTCTATCATAGCACCCACACCAGTGCCCATATGTGAGACAGTGTGCTGTGCGAAAGTGTGAGACTGTTTTCAGTGGAAACAATCCAGTAAATTTGTAAAGTGAGAATGTAAGCATTTAGTCTCTTTTCTTGAAATGTGCACTTTACCAGAAAGTGATCTGAATCTGTTCCTCTTTTAAAACAAAGCTCGACTTCTGTTGCACTCAAGCAAAGTATCGACATGTCCTTCTCGAACACGACTCAATCAATATCGCTGCAATTTTCCCGGCCACTCATTACCAAGCGAGACGATGAGTCTTCAAGAAATATTAAAGCTGTTTTATTCCGCTTGTGTTTTCCTGCAGCGCTTGCATATTTCCCGCTTTGATTGTTCTGTGTTGTGCCTAGGCATTGCCAGCGGCCTGAATATTTGTGGCAGAAGCTCGTCGCTGTGACAGGAGGGAAGAACCTAATCTTCGCGCACATCCGGGAAGCATAATCCGTTCAAAGTGGCACCTCACGCAGGAGAAGAACAAAAATTACCATTTATCTTCCATCAAGGCACACAGCTAAAGCTGCATTTCATCTCCTCAACTGACTCAGCTGCGGAGAAGGTGCCGAATGCGCGGCACAGACAGCGAATGTGACATCTGATTTGTAGGCTGTCTAATCACAGGAGAGGGTGTACATTTTCTCTCAGAGAGAGCAGAGGAGAGCCTGCCCTAATTGAACGTGAGGAGAAGCTGTTCAGAGATCACAGGTACAGCCCTGCGAATAACACACTGGGCTTTTTGCGCGTCACGTCTCGGAAGGATGTCGTAATTAAGTTTCGAATGCACTAAGGCGTTCCAATTATCTAAATTAGATTTAATTGAGCACAAGAGAGGATTCTCTGTCCCAATTAGGTTACCAAAATATTGAAGCTTCACGTGTATTAATCATGTTCCTAACACACCAGCCCAGCTTCCGATGATGATACAGGTAGAATAAACAGCTGCAGGAGTCATAAAGATGCAATTAGCTACACTTTTGCTGCGTGTGACTTATAAGGTGAAGGAAATTACAGATCAAGTTGTTATTCACAAGATTTTCTACTAGGAAAACGGCCACCACTGTTAAAGACAGTAGAAGAGATCTTAACAATGTCTCAAACGTGCTCAGTCTACTTCCAAAAGTCCCAAACTTATGTATTTTTCATCAAAGACCTAATTATGTTAATTATGCCTTCCACATTAATACTAATATTATTTAGGGTGACCAATACGTCATCTTAGTCCTGGCCAGGATTTCTAAATTGCCTAAAATGTCCTGGTTTTGGCTTTGTTTTCATATTTGTAGAAGGTAATGAGTAAAAGAAGTCTGTCCAATAAGGCATTATACACAATCGACCAATCGTGACGTGCGAGAAGGCGGGATTCACAGAGAACGGACTGTAGAGAGCATGTCTGTAGTAAAATGAAGCCAAAACCTGGACATTTTAGGCAATTTGACAGGACATGTGTGGGGGGAAAAGAGCACATATGGTCATCTGATATATTTTAACGGGTTAGTTCACCCAAAAATTAAAATTAGCTTGTGTTTTACTCACCCTCGAAGCATCCTAGGTTTATATGACTTTCTTCTTTCAGACAAATCCAGTCGGAGTTATATTAAAAATTGTCCTGGCTATTCCAAGCTCTATCATTGCAGTCAGCGGGTGTTGCAGTTGAACAGTCCACAAGTTGTCAAATAAAGAGCACGCATCCATAATAAAACGTGCTTCGCACGGATCCAGGGGGTGAGTAAAGGCCTCCTGTAGCGAATCCATGTGTCCATATTTCAAACGTAATAAACACTTTTATATCACTTCCACCATCTGTCATACATGGAAGCCGTTCAGGCGGATGGCGTAGGATGTCGGCGTTGCGTGATTAGTGACGAACGCGGAGAGAGAACAAAACAAAATGCCGGTCACGAATTAGAAGTACAAACCGAAGATTTGCAAAGAAAAATTTTGGAGGATTTCGATATAAGCCAAGAGGAGACTGGTTTTCCTTTGCTAAAGTAAGGAAACGTTGCTTCCTTTGCTTCTATAAACAAACTCACGACACTAGCATATCTCAGAGATGCGCATATGTCGCGCGTCATCCGCCGGAACGCCTTCCGCGTATGACAGATACCGGAAGTGAGAGAAAAGGGTTTATTACGTTTTGAATATGGATATTTTTCTAACAAAAATGCATGGATTCACTACAGGAGGCCTTTATTCACCCCCCGGAGCCGTGTGAGGCACGTTTTATTATGGATGCGTGCTCTTTATTTGACGACTTGTGGACTGTTCAACTGCAACACCCGCTGACTGCAATGATAGAGTTTGGAATAGCCAGGACAATTTTTTATATAACTCCGACTGGATTCATCTGAAAGAAGAAAGTCATATACACCTAGGATGCTTTGAGGGTGTGTAAAACACAGGCTAATTTTCATTTTTGGGTGAACTAACCCTTTAATATATGTTTTACATATACCGAGTAACTAATGCTATTAATAGCTCTGTTCTTACTGTATAGTCAGCAATTGTCTCATTAGTGTATGGTAAGTCAAGCACCACTATTATTAGTTACTCTAGTGATCTGAATGAACCCCTAACTAAAGTATTTAACTTAAATATGTAACTTGACCTGTAATGTTTGTTGCTACTGTTTTGAATGATACACTGTTTAAAAGAAAAAAAATGGGAAAAAGCGTTGTTTTAGGTTTTATGGATTTAACTTGTCAATTTCTTTATTTATTTACTTTTTGCTATACATTATAATATGACAATTTACTGTAAAATTACATAAAATGTCCTGTTAGATTTACAGTTTTGCACCGTATATAGTAAGGAAACTTACAGTTAACGACTTAACAGGTTTTTATCATGGCATTTGCAATCTTCTACTGTTAAAATTATGGTCATTTTTAAAGTGCACTTTTTTATCAGTAGTGATCAAACTTTTAAATATCACAAGGGCACAGTAAAACAGATTTAAATATCTCACTTTGTTATTGCAGGTTGTTTACAGTGCAGCACCCTGGAAACAACTCACAGCACCCTCAGAGACTTTTGCACAGGCGAGTACCATTCATATTTCTTTCTGAAAATGCACAAAATTGAGTTTGTTTGGTATTTGTTTTTTCTCCCAAGGAAACAGCCTCTGAGCTGTAATAAAAAGGTCCTGCTGATGCACATATGACACTGAAGTCAGCATTACTCTCCAGTAACTCTCTAATAGCGAGTATGCGTGGGGTCGGAGGTGACTAGCCCATGATATGATGCACCAGATTCCTCCATGACAACAGCAGCTCTGTGTGTCGGCTCCTGAGGCGCAGCGACGCAACTCAATGCGCACAGCCTCCAAACCGCCGTCTGGAACTGATTAATGACAGTTTGCCTTCTCTGTTCTCTTTTCTTAAATTCCTTTCTTAAAGGGCGTTCACACTGACAGCGATTTGCATCCATAAGACATTCATTTATAATGAGAGTTGGCAATTTCCGGCAATATGACTGACAGGGACCGTTAGCGGGACCGCCTACTAGCATCAACAGCACAATTAGACTGTGTATAGATTAACATACTAACATACTACTCATACTACTCATACTCTTTCAGTAGCATTTAGTATGCATGCTGTGTACAGTATGCTAGTCGGAGGTGACTAGCCCATGATATGATGCACCAGATTCCTCCATGACAACAGCAGCTCTGTGTGTCGGCTCCTGAGGCGCAGCGGCGCAACTCAATGCGCACAGCCTCCAAACCGCCGTCTGGAACTGATTAATGACAGTTTGCCTTCTCTGTTCTCTTTTCTTAAATTCCTTTCTTAAAGGGCGTTCACACTGACAGCGATTTGCATCCATAAGACATTCATTTATAATGAGAGTTGGCAATTTCCGGCAATATGACTGACAGGGACCGTTAGCGGGACCGCCTACTAGCATCAACAGCACAATTAGACTGTGTATAGATTAACATACTAACATACTACTCATACTCTTTCAGTAGCATTTAGTATGCATGCTGTGTACAGTATGCTCATTTTCTATATGCATGTAAGAAATACTTTGATAAACTAGTACATTTGAGAAAATGAGAAGTACACAACAGAGAACAGTGCAACAATGCAATGCACTCGACTTTACTTTCCAGTTTTGGCTTTGATTTTTAACATTTTTAACTCTTTCTTGACTTATTTGATCAGACTGCCAAAGGTTTTTATACAAAATTTCATAGTTTTAAATTAAATAGCTATTTTTATTTCCAAAATAATACCTCATAGTATAACGTAATGGAAATGTGACAAAAATATTCAAAAACTAGTGTTGTTATCATAAAATAAAAATAAAAAAGTATATATATAAGAAGAAAGACTTACAAATTAGATAATTAGAAGTGTTGCCTTGGTGAAATACAGTAAGTGTATGCTAGTACTAAAATTTCTAAAACTGAATAAATAAATAAATATATAAATGAAAGATAAATAGAAAATAAAAATCTAACACAAATGGCAAGTACATACAATTACTAAAATAAATAAAAAAATTAAAATATAAAAATAAAAGCTAATTAAAATGTCATAATGTGTAATTAATGTCATAATATTTCATTTTTTTAATAGCCATAAACTAGCTTTCCAGGGAGATTTTTGTGCAAAAGCCTAAAAAAGCTTAGACTATTCTCGAAAGGTTATTTTTACGTTTTATTCGATTTGATCAACATTTGATGATCAACAGCAAATTTTGTTGGGCTCTTGGTTTATATTTCTGCACTGTTGTGTAAGGAAGCCCCACCTACAGTGATATCTCATTGGTTCAAAATTACACTATACATAACAGTAGCTGATACTACAGTTGTGATGAAACAAAAGTAGCAACAGATCTTTTATTTTGTATTGTGATGTACATCCAAGAGAAACAGATTAACGAAATAGAAAAAATGTAGGGCGGGGACTTGTTTCTGTCCATCGGATGTTGATTGGATGGTGGATCTGAATGTGAGCTTGCAGTTGGTTGACTTTAAAGGGGTCATATGATGCGATTTCAAGTTGTCCTTTCTCTTTGGAGTGTTACAAGCTGATTGTGCATAGATAAGATCCCTGAAGTTGCAAAAAAAGCCTAAAAAAGCTTAGACTATTCTCGAAAGGTTATTTTTACGTTTTATTCGATTTGATCAACATTTGATGATCAACAGCAAATTTTGTTGGGCTCTTGGTTTATATTTCTGCACTGTTGTGTAAGGAAGCCCCACCTACAGTGATATCTCATTGGTTCAAAATTACACTATACATAACAGTAGCTGATACTACAGTTGTGATGAAACAAAAGTAGCAACAGATCTTTTATTTTGTATTGTGATGTACATCCGAGAGAAACAGATTAACGAAATAGAAAAAATGTAGGGCGGGGACTTGTTTCTGTCCATTGGATGTTGATTGGATGGTGGATCTGAATGTGAGCTTGCAAAAATAATGTTCTTTAAAAAAGCATCATATGACCCCTTTAAAAAAGGGGTGGGTTTATGCACAATAAATGACTGGAGAAGTTTGTTGCTTGACCACAAGATAGACATTTTGGTAAAAAATTACGAGGTCAAAAACAAGTAAAAAATAAAACATGCACAAATGAACTGTTCACCCTCACAACCAATAACATGCATTTAGAAAATAGCTGAATTTTCATTTCATACCGAATTTAAACATCAAATATCTTCAGATTCAGCATTCAGCATTTTCGCTTTCAGTGTGAACACAAATTAGGTTACTTAATGCTGATGTTTGACTTCACTTAGGTTTAATGCTCCAATGATATTTAGTTTACATCCTATTCAAGAGATCTCTCACCAAACTCCTTTGATTTCAGACAAACAACCGAAATGAGGTGCTGAAGAAACACTTCTTAAAAAAAGCCAACGGTCAAGCATCGAAGGCGAGTATGCAGTCTTCCTGTCAGACTTTGTCCATGTGACTCAAACTAAACCATTGATCTGTGTGATAGGCTTTACATGGAGCATGTGTCTGTGTTAACGGATAAAGACGTTTGCTGTAGCGCATCACACAGTGGCAAACTTGTGGCTTGTGGCTTCCCATGATTGATTCTTTATCACTGCACTGTTGTCATGTTTGCTTTCCTCCTAGACAGACAGCATGCTTCATGAAGTGAGGAAATCGATGGAGACGGACCGCTTACCTGTTGTGGAGCTGTCGACACGCGGAGGCTGCAAGTTTGAGTCAGTGATCCCCAATCCGGTGTGTGAACCGCAAGAGCGGCGGTATGTTTCCCGTTGGATGTGACGGCACAGTAATAACAAGAAGCGAGGATCCCGAGCGGATCAGTCCTCCTGCGGCAGGCAGCTAGCAGAGCGCAGAAAACACACTTTGCGTGCTGCCGTTAGGTCATGCTCAAAGTATGTATGTGCAGTATTCTTCAAGCTCAGGGAAACCACATCCTCTGACATACCTCCTGTATCCTGCTGCCTGTGTGCCGTCTGTCTCTCTCGCTCTCTCTGACTGTCTGAGATGACAGACCGAGCTGACCCAGACACAGTTCGCTCCCCCCCCTCTCTCTCTCTCTCGGCTTCTTCAGAAACCGACACAGTTCCTGCCCACCGACTGAAGAATCCAACTGAGGAGAAGGAGAAGGAGGAGGAGGTGCCGAGTACAAGCGAGAGCGGGAGCGGGAGAGAGAGAAAGAGAGGGGAAGGGAGACGGATAAAAGGGAGAAAAAGAGAGCGGGAGCAGTTATTTTAGAAATTACAGGGATATAATAAAGCAATGATAAGAGCTCAGCTTGCGGGAGGACTGAAAGAGCAAGGAAATAAGCAAAATACTGTAAACAGAGTGAAAAATCTGCAATGAGATCTCTGTAGTATCTCAATTGTTTCTCCAAGACCTCAAAGAGGTTAACTGGAGAGCAAATTAGTTTGTACCCTCCAAACTGTCATTTATTTTGTGAAACACTTAAGAATAACTACATCGCTTTTTTTCTATGTATCAACAGTTATTTGCATGACCTGCATGGCTGTTGAGCTCCAAAAAGGTAACAAAAGTGATCCATGCAACTGAAAATTCAGCTTTGTCATCACAGGAATAAATTACATTTTTAAATATATTAACATAGAAAATCGTTATTTTAATTGTAATAATATTTGACATTTTTACTGTATTTTTTTTTTTTTACATAAGTGTAGCCTTTGTAAAATGATTCTTTTAAAAACAGTAGTATAGAATATGTTCACAGCATCTTTCTGTATATTAACCATTATTTGCATGACTTGCACGACTGTTGCGCTCCAAAATGCAAACATGAGTGAAACAAAGGTGATCCGTACAACACCTATATCCAAAGTTTTCTGAAATAATGGTAGTTTTGTATGAAGCACAGTCTGAAAATTCAGCTTTCCCGTTACAGGAATGAATTACATTTTAAAGTACATATTATAATAGTATTAATAATTATTTATTTATTATATTAACATTGACAATATTATATTCATTTATATTATATGACATATTAATAATTATTTTGGTTATATATTTTTTTAAATGACCGTTTTTACTGTATTTTTGATCAAATAAAGGAGGTCAGTATATTTTACATTATATTTTGTAATATATAGTTTATTCAAGAACATTTACATGGCTTCTTTCTATATAACAAGTTAAATGCGCAATTTCCATGACTGTTGAGCTACTGTATAAAAAGGATGAAAACATGCAACTCGTGTGTTATATTCTAAATCTACTGAATGATAGCTTTGTGTAAGAAACAGACCAACATTTATTATAAAAGTCAGTATTAACTATATCTTTCTGTCCACCAAAGCTCATGAAGTCATTGAAGGCAAAACACCACCAGTTCTTGTAAAAGCTATGGTCCGGATTGAGTACATAGAACAGAGAATGACATTCGAGAGCTTCAAGGAGGTGAGTAAAACCTTTTTTCAATCCTCTACACTGTAAAAAATAATTGTGATTTTAACAGTAAAAGACTAAAAATGCTACAGTAAAAACCTGTTAACTGGTTAACAGTAAGTTACCATACTATATTCGGTGAATAAATGTAATTACATTTAATGTAAAATACTGTTAAAATAAGGTTTTTTTGAAGTGAAAAAGAAAAAGTCATTGTATAATTTACAGTGACAAACCGTAAATTGACACTCCCAGAATTCCCTGCATGACACTTCATATTTGATGTTTTTTTGTTGAAATAACATGTTTCTTCTTAGTTTTTTCTTATCGGTTGTGTACATTAGGGTTTAATCTTACATCTAATGGTTAAATTAATGTTCATTGCATTATTTCAGTAACATGTGTGTCACCATGATGGGGTTTAGTGTTTGTGTGCATGACACTGTGCACCTTCTATATAAGTATTGCCCTCCTCAGCTCGTAGAAAAGCTGTTTGTGATGAGCTTTGGTTCATCATGTGACTTTCTCATCACCACCAGATTTTTGGTGGTTATCAGTGCATTAGAATGGTTCAAAACAGATATTAGTACTTCAATATGTTGGTTTATTAACATTACATCAGTTAATGAAATACGGTATTTTATTGTGAATTTAAAGGGGTCATATGATGTTGCTAAAAATAACTTATTTGGTGTATTTGGTGTAATGAAATGTTTTTATGCAGTTCAAACTAATTTTTTTCCACATACTGTACATTATTGTTTCTCCTCTATGCCCCGCCTTTCTGAAACGCATTGATTTTTACAAAGCTCATCGGTCTGAAAAGCGAGGTGTGCTCTGATTGGCCAGCTATCCAGTGCGTTGTGATTGGCCGAATACCTCAAGCGTGTGATGGAAATGTTACACCCCTTACCATACTGTGATGCCCTGTCCGGCCGGAGCGACAAGACAAAAACATTAAAACCCATTATAAACGAAGCATTTGTTGCATCCAGTGGGGGCATAATCACGGATTATAATGACTTATACTGTCTTTTTACGCGTTGCGTTGCGCCGCGTAAACATAAAACCATGTCTGCATTTGTGATCGGAGAAATGACAAACAACAAGCGTTACTCTACACTGCTCAGAACTTGCGTTTGAATCATCAGTGGCAAATTCTTTAAATATAAAAACAGTCTGTGAGTCAGAACAGCTGGCATTGTAGTCTACTCTACCAGGAACAGGAAACAGTCCTCCATAAAATGTGCTGCACACATCTGAATATTTGGGTTGAAGTGTTCTGGAACAGTGTTGTAAATACAACTTAACCACTGATTTCTAATCGTGTCCTCTTTTGAAAGGCCAAACAAAGAAGTTTTGCTTTCACAACGAAACATATCGTCACACACGGCAGGCTAGAGTGAGCGGCGGCGGCCTAGAGTGAGCGGAGGCCATTGGGCTTAAGAACGGCGCGGCCGGCGGATTTGATGAAGAAGCAGGCTTGCGGCAACCACATGTGACGACCCCGGGCTGGACTCCACTTCATCCACGGTGAAAGCCGATCCGGCGATCCACAGCGTGAAGTTGATTTATTTCCTCAGCGACCTTCCTTTTGGAAGGCCAACAAAGTAGATTCGCTTTCACAACGAAACACAGAATATCTCTTTGGATTTGAGACTTTAGTCTTTGCAACTTTACAGATCTTCTTTATGCACCAAGAGCTTGTAACACTTCAAAGAGAAAGGAAAAATTTTAATTGCATCGTATGACCCCTTTAAGTTAAGTCTGCAAAACCTAAAATGTTGCTACCATATTTTTTACGGTGAACTTCTAGCAACCACAGCTGCCGGTATTTTACCGTAAATGTCAGATTTTTTTTTTACAGTGTAGAGTAGAGACAGCGTGATACAAAGTGATACTAAAGCATGCAATCAAAATTGATCCAGATCACTGTGCTCTTACTGTATGAAAGAATGTATGCATAGAATACAGTATGAAACAGTATGAAAGACTGTATGAAAACACTTTTCTCTTTTGCTTCTGTTTTCAGGGTTTTGAGAGAAACAAAGCTGGCTTCAGTGAAACGTAACTGAGCAGTGAAAGAGTGACCTGTGAGCGCTCACATTCTCCTCTGGGGAGGTTTTGTGGCAGTGGCTTGTTCTGGGGTGAGAGGGTCTGTGTCTGCCGGCCCCGATAGAGAGATGTATTTTTCATAAACCCCAGACACGGCCCCCAATAGCTGTGAATCCATTATTCAGACCGGTCTGAGAGAGAGGGGACTGACAAAAACACGACGGCCCGGTCCGAATCGCACCATAATCTCTAATTTCATCCATCACATCTCTATGATGAAAATGACACACCAGCATTTCATCAGAAGTCTAAGTGTTTTAATGGGAAATATTGTCTTTAAGGCACTCGAGAAGATTGACGTTCCCATTTCAAAGACTGTTGATAGTGATTTTATGCACAGACGAGGACACAACTGACCCCAGGACACAAATTAATGACATGAGCCGAGATGAAAGAATATGAATCTTTCTGAAACAGGAAATCCTTGTCTCAAGTACAATCGCTGATAACTACTCGTCGTGAGGTAGGCTGTTGAATTATTGATACTTGACAATATAATACTTCATATATAGGTGTATGGGTGTGTGTGTTTATATGTGGATAAACAATATATATGTAAAAATTGTTATACATGTTTATATAAAATTATATTTTAAAATTGTGTGTGTGTGTGTGAAATGGACAGCACCTGAGTTAAATATATGAGTGTCACAGCAAAGGGTCTGAATACTTAGAACCATGTGATATTTCAGTTTTACTTTTTTAATAAATCTGCAAAAATGTCAACAATTCTGTGTTTTTCTGTCAATATGGGGTGCTGTGTGTACATTAATGAGGAAAAAAAATGAACTTAAATGATTTTAGCAAATGGCTGCAATATAACAGAGTGAAAAATTTAAGGGGGTCTGAATACTTTCCGTACCCACTGTACATATATATATATATATATATATATATATATATATAGAGAGAGAGAGAGAGAGAGAGAGAGAGAGAGAGAGAGAGAATTTCTTTATATATTAGATGGGTGCAAGTTTTACTTGCTAATAAACTGAAATACTTGAATGCATTTTCTGCACATTTCTTGGTCACTAATCAAAGCAAATTATCACTAGTAATGAAACATTTTGTACTAATTAGAAAAAAATGCTCTCAGACTCCTGGACCCCATCGTATGTCAACAACCCCCCCAAAAACACAAGATGTTTGATGTGTTAACCATCTTTCATTGGAGCTTGAAGAGAAGAAGGAGAGATGGTGGAAAACGAGAGCTCCCACTGCGTAATTACCGCTGCGTTTATTGCGAACTAATCACTGCGTAATCCCTGTGAAAATAAAGAGCACTACGGCATCACTGAACACTTCACTAACTGCATCGTTAGAGGAAAACAAAAAGTGTGCAGAGCAGCAGAAGACGAGTAAACTCACTCCCGCTTCCACAGCACAACGCTGATGCTCTCGCTGGAGCTAAACACGCTTTACACACAGAAGACACACACTGTATGACCTCTGATGGCCTTTCGTCTGATGCTGAGGTCATCTGCGATCATGTCTGGATAGCAGTGATGAAGCCATATTTCAGACAGGCTCATAATTTGGCTATTTTGAGGCATCACGCTGATAAATGTCTTCCAAAACCAAAATATTAATACCATTTATTAGTATTATAGTTTTATAATATGAATTGTTATTAAATATTGCATACAACTGACCCTAGCAACATCAACTTCATATCAGCAATCAACCACCTTGCTTTGAAAACCACTTGAAATGACAGATAGCTTTGAAATCCAAAAGAAATGGGCAAACCTTTGAATTCATGCTGATTTTGAAACAACATGTACCAACACACAGATATAACTCTTGGTGTAAGACAACCTGGAGAAAGTTTGTGTGTGAAATCTAGATATTGGTGCCACAGTGCCTTCTACTGGTCAGACAGCTCGGAGCTCATGTTCATATAGGTGTTTTTCTCTGCCTGGAGGTGGTTTAATTTGACTAAGACGAACGATTTTTACATATTTTCTTTCAGAATCCTTTCTGAAAGAAGTGCAAGCCCTTACATTATTGTTGACGTGACAAGTCAAGCAGTGACTTACTCCCATCTAAAACATTTGTCTAATTGTTGTGGAATTATTATGTATGCCATTTCAATGATTTCAAAAGAGAGACTACATTGAGTATTTGTACTTCATTTAAGCAAACTGCAAAAAAAGCTCAGAGGGTTGTTCGAAATGGTGACACGTGTCAGCATCAAAAATATACATTTTCCTTTGAATTGTTTAAAAATCTATCCCTGTCCATTTTTATAGTTTATATACCAGTACAATATTTATATATAATATTTATAATTTATATATAATATAATGTGTGTGTATATATATATATATATAAATTAATATATAATTTATTTATTTATATTTAGTTTTATTATATTGTAAAAAGTATTTACAGATAGACAGATGCTACATACAGTGTGTGTGTGTGTATATATGTCTATCTATGTATCTATTTATAGTTTATATACCAGTATGATATTATAATTTATATATCATATAATGTGTATATTTATTATACATATTTATACATTTATATA
>NW_015505332.1:3370307-3382264 GCF_001515645.1 Sinocyclocheilus grahami
ATATATATATATATATATATATATATATATATAAATATATAAATTGTAACTTATGGAAGTGAACAAAAAGACCTGAATATATTTGCAACATTGTACTAATTATATATTATATAAATTCCATTATTACATTTTATAAATTATGTAGTTTAATATAAAACAGATATATAATTATATCCCATATATGAAGTGTTATATTGTAAAATTGAAGTATTTTATACAATAATTTTAGATACAGATAGATATTAGATAGATACAGTAGATGGATAATATATGAGTCCAAATGAACAAAGTTAATTAATAGTTCAAAATTTCATTGATATTTTTTAAACATGGAAGTAACGACCCGAATATATACCTGAAAATATGTTTTGCAGTCTTTCTAGGTCCCAAATCAAGGAAAATTCTCACAAGTAATGAAACATTTTGTTATGTATTATATGAATTGTATTATAACATTTTATTAATTTCTCATTTAATATATATTAAACATGTAAGATATACTGAAAAAAAAATCATTCAGAAATCACATGCAATTACAAAGAAATGGCAAGTAACACTGAATTAAATGTGAAATTTTGAAGCAGAAAAACTGAAATAGTATTTTCTTGTAAAGCATACTCCTTTAATCTGTTTCATTTACAACTTCAAAAAACTATTTTGAGTTTTTTTTAATTGTGTGTCTAATGAATCCTATGCAAATATAATATGTAACATATTACAAATACATAATTATAGCTCATTGTAGACGATTTGCCTTTACCTGACATCTGAATATCCAGTCTGAATGCAGTGGTCTTTATGTCAGATTTGCTCAGCCTGCTGTAAATGCGTCATTTATCACTCAGCGATTGTACTCATGAGAGGCATTGTGCTCGTCACTAACTGCAGGAATATAAACCTGTCACTCCTGCAGCAGAATAATGCCATCCGATACATCAAATCATCCTGTTAAGACAAGGCAATGAATAGTTCAATATAAATCTAAAGGTCTTACGATGATGTAAAAAGAGTCAGTTCTATGCAATATTCTGTCATGCTTTGAAAGATTACATTCCATTGCATTATAACCCACTGAAAAACCACAGTAAAGCCCTGGAGACACAGCTGATGTGACCGAACGCTTATAAGCTTGAATGTTTTTATCTGATATAACTCTAATGTTTCTGTTTGTTAATTATCCAGGTCAAATGCACGGTTATTTTGCTCAGTCAGACTGAACCTGGTGTCAAAAATCCCTTGATGAAATACAGTACACTATAGCAAACGTCACACTGTAATAGTCTGAATGCATGAGGGTGATTGAGAGAAAGTAAAGTCTACAGTTTCTGTTTAATTATTCCTCTCAATAAGACGTATAATGTGTATTCTTTAGCTGTACGCTCTGGTCCATTGCCACGTTGTCCGTTCGATTTATCATTGTTGCTTTGTTTGCAGGTTCTTTAGACATCTTGCCTCATTCTTCTGCGGGTTAATTCACGCTGTTCTTTAAACTAAACCTACACCCTCGTGTTTACACTCTCGTGTTTGCTTCTACTATTAACCTCTCAGGTTTTGTATTGTTTTGTGAACATATTGCTCAAGCGGTGTCACATGTCACTCCAGACATGGGAACATGTTCCTGAGATCATTAAGATGCTGGGAATATAAAGGGAATAGTGTGGGACTTGACCACAACATTGCAGACGCCTCCATCATATGGGCAGGTGAGGAGCAGAGTTAAGAATGCAGATCGGATTGTTATGAACTATATTTGATTTATATTTTATATTGCATATGTCTGAGAAAGGAAGCTTTTAGAACTGAAATTTGAGTTTCTTCATAACATTTTGACTGCTATTGTAGTGGATTTTGTTTACATTCTAAATGATAGTTTATCTTTACAATTTGTATTTTTAAAATGTATTTTTTTTATATGAAAGTTTTTTTTCTCTATTTTTTACTATTTATATTTTAAAAGAACTACAAAAGGAGTTTTCAAAATTGAAATTTGACTTTCATCCTAACAGTTAACTGTAACTGTAGTGTAAACAATATTTCACAATATTCTAAATTATAATTTTTTACAATTTATACTATGAAATGAGCTTTCAAAATTGAAATTTCAGTTTCTTCCTGACATTTTTACTGTGATTATAGTAAAAATATATATATTTTAAATATTCTAAATTATTTTTCTTACGACTTGTATTTTATATTAAAAGATCTTACTAACTTTTTTACTTTAATTAAAAAAAATTTACTTTATGTTATTTATTTATGTATTTATTTTTACATACTGCCTTTGCAATCTGCTGGACAGAAGGACGCAAAAATGTTTGCAGTAACAGTTTGTATCTTGGGGTTGCTCCATATGAGCGCTGCCTGCAGCTTGGTGAGTTTGATTTTAATAAATTGCTATTTTGCTTATGATACCGGTAACTTATTATTTGCTATGAGGAACATTTGACTAAACTGGTTTCTAATGATTTTAAAAATGTCATGAACATGCTTGAAATCAGTTCTGTAATCTATATATACAGTAAAGAATAAACATTTCTTATAGTTGTATTATAGATTTTGTCATCAATAAGCAAAAATAATCATCTTTCATATTTGTCTCTTTTCATGTGGTGGGATTTCCAGTCAGGTAAGCTTATATTACCATACTGCCTATTATAAATCTGGTTCATATGCATTAATATGCATCATCTGAAAATACTTCAGACTGATTGTTCTGCCTTTCCCCCTCACAGGCGTCTGTACGGACCTGCCTTCTGTCCAGCAGGAGATCGTGGATGTGCACAATGCCTACCGAAGGGCTGTGGAGCCGACTGCCAGCAACATGCTCAAAATGGTAAATCATTCCCTTATAATTCACATCTTAAACATGCATCTTAGTGAAATGCTGTCAGATGCTGAATGGAAAGTGTTTTGTGTCATTTATAGAGTTGGAGCGATGCTGTGGCACAGTCAGCACAAGGCTGGATTGATCAGTGTAACGTGACACATGGACCACCGAGCAGCCGCATTATTGACGGTATGTTACCCGCAATTACAGTCCGTTCATTTATTTTTAGGGCACTTTTCATAGTACATAGTGTTCTAAAGCAGCTTTACAAAGCTCATAAAGCCTCCAAATAGCAAGCCGATGGTGAAACCCTGAAGTATTTCAGTACTTTAATATTTATAATATTTTGATGACAAAGATATATATGTGTGTGTGTGTGTGTGTGCACGCACGTGTTTGTTTACATTGTACATTGAAAGTTAAAACAGTTTTTTAAAAACCTGTACATTTTAAAGAAAGACCTGAATATATATTCTGCACTATTTCTAGGTCACTAATTTTATGGAAGCTGATTTCCGCCTTGGAATAAAAAAATAAATAAAAGTAAAAGTTAATTGCGACTTTATCTCACAAAGAAAAAGTATCTTGCAAAATCAGAATTGCAAGATATAAAGAGATGTTAACTCACAATTGCAGGAACAAGCCAAAATTGTGAGTTAAAAGTTGCAATTAACTTTTTTTTTTTAATTCTTTGATTGGGAAAAACAGCAAGATGCGAGAAACTTGAACTTGCGAAAGAAAGAAACTTGCGAGATGTAAATGCACAATTCTAAAAAAAAAAAAATCAGAATTGTGAGAAAATTTGTCAGAATTTTGAATTTATATCTAAAAATTCTGACTTTTAAATCTCAGTAGATTGAAAAGTCACAATGACCTAATTTATTTATTATATTTAATAAAAATTTCGCAATTAATGACACATTTGGGAGGAATGAAGTCTCAGCCGTTGAAGTGAATCACCTTTAGCTGTTACATATTTAAACAAATTGGAAATACATTGACCCCATACCAATTTTGATACTTAAATCCGTAATAACAAATATAAATATTAACACATAGATAATAAATCCTCGAACAAATGAACTTTTTAGTATCTTTTAATTAACTGCTGTTTTGATGGTTTTTAATAACTACAGGTGTGATTCATCACAAGCAAACAAAAACCACACAATACTTCCTTCATCTTCAACACTAGATCTATTATTTTATATTTTTTCTTTAAAAAAAAAAAATACTTGACTTGAAACGTATCTGTGTATTATGTTTCTTTTACATACATTTTTAAAAACATTGAAAGTTAAAACAGTTTTTTAAAAACCTGTACATTTTAAAGAAAGACCTGAATATATATTCTGCACTATTTCTAGGTCACTAATTTTATGGAAGCTGATTTCCGCCTTGGAATAAAAAAATAAATAAAAGTAAAAGTTAATTGCGACTTTATCTCACAAAGAAAAAGTATCTTGCAAAATCAGAATTGCAAGATATAAAGAGATGTTTACTCACAATTGCAGGAACAAGTCAAAATTGTGAGTTAAAAGTTGCAATTAACTTTTTTTTTTAATTCTTTGATTGGGAAAAAACAGCAAGATGCGAGAAACTTGAACTTGCGAAAGAAAGAAACTTGCGAGATGTAAATGCACAATTCTAAAAAAAAAAAAATCAGAATTGTGAGAAAATTTGTCAGAATTTTGAATTTATATCTAAAAATTCTGACTTTTAAATCTCAGTAGATTGAAAAGTCACAATGACCTAATTTATTTATTATTTTTAATCAAATTATCGCAATTAATGACACATTTGGGAGGAATGAAGTCTCAGCCGTTGAAGTGAATCACCTTTAGCTGTTACATATTTAAACAAATTGGAAATACATTGACCCCATACCAATTTTGATACTTAAATCCGTAATAACAAATATAAATATTAACGCATAGATAATAAATCCTCGAACAAATGAACTTTTTAGTATCTTTTAATTAACTGCTGTTTTGATGGTTTTTAATAACTACAGGTGTGATTCATCACAAGCAAACAAAAACCACACAATACTTCCTTCATCTTCAACACTAGATCTATTATTTTATATTTTTTCTTTAAAAAAAAATACTTGACTTGAAACGTATCTGTGTACTATGTTTCTTTTACATACATACATTTTTTTGCAAAAATGTCAACAATTCTGTGTTTTTCTGTCAATATGGGGTGCTGTGTGGGTGCAATATAACAAAGAGTGAAAAATTTAAGGGGGTCTAACGGTTGGGTTAGTCCATATTTGACCCAAAGTTGGGTTGAAACAACCCAGCATTTTTTAGAGTGTGAAGTTGCAATTTAGTATATTTACTCTACTGTACTTTTCTTGGGGTTATTAGTATGTTAGTGAACACATCAAAATAAGGGACTTTTTTGAAAGCATAGCAATTATTACATTTGACAAGATTAGATGCACATTGAATACAATGAAGCTCACTTCTTTTTCAGCAGAATTGCAGTGCATGTGTTTGTAGTATCATTAAATGGCACATTGTAAGATGTAGTGCTTGTGTTCAGGTGGTCTGCTACAGCTCGTATGAGGTCGGCTGTGCCGTGGCTCAGTGTGGAAGCTCCTACTTCTATGGATGCCATTACTACCGCGCGTACGTCTATGTGATATTTGAAGGTTTTATTCCCAAATTAAACCCAATTTGTGTTGTTCATCCATGTTTCTTTTTCCATTTCAGAGGGAATTTCAGAGGAGTCCCGCCGTACTCGCTGGGCGATCCGTGTGCCGCTTGTCCGCACGACTGTGAAGACGGTCTGTGCAGTAAGTGCATCTCTGTTTTCAGTTGCAGAATGATCCTAAACGATGACTTGAATGCAACTCTGAGAAGAGTTTATTGCTTCACTGACTTTCAATTCTCTCTTCTTCTTCTAGCTAATCCCTGTCCGTACATCAACACGTTCAGCAACTGCGATGAACTGAAAGAAATGGCCACTTGTGACCACTCCCTCGTGAGCCAGTGGTGTCCAGCCAGTTGTCTGTGTGAAGACAAAATCGTCCCCATTGCAAGGAAATGAAATCTTCTATGGCCATATCGCATGAAGCGCGGCCAGTTTTGGGTAGTTGTAGCGCATCTTTCCTATAATGTGAAATAAATATTCTAACTTCTTTCTATTTCTGTTCTTTCTATGTGGAATACCTCAAATAGGACGATTATTAAAAATCAAGGGTACTGTACTTTAACAATATGACGGAAAAGGTCTACATTGTTTTGCATTATTACCTCAACCTTTTTTCAGTAAAGCTTATACAATCAGATATAAGTAAAGCGAAATGAAATCTTCTATGGCCATATCGCATGAAGCGCGGCCAGTTTTGGGTAGTTGTAGCGCATCTTTCCTATAATGTGAAATAAATATTCTAACTTCTTTCTATTTCTGTTCTTTCTATGTGGAATACCTCAAATAGGACGATTATTAAAAATCAAGGGTACTGTACTTTAACAATATGACGGAAAAGGCCAGTCTACATTGTTTTGCATTATTACCTCAACCTTTTTTCAGTAAAGCTTATACAATCAGATATAAGTAAAGCATTTGTGTTTTATAAGCCTGGTAAACCCACATACTGAAAACAATAACTGCTGGAGAAAGCACAACTTATGACTGTGAAAACAGGATATGTCACAAATGACAGACTGTTTGGTCATTCTATGCATAGTGTGCTGGAATGTTCATGTAATGCTATGTTCTGCAACACTGCACCATAATCCTGCAGTTTATGTAATCACATCACTTTATTAAAATCATTCAAATGATTTTAGATCATGTCATTAGGCTTCACAGATCCATATTATAAATCAATAAGCCGTGGGAGGCTTATTGTAAGATTTTTACTTAAATTATTTTATTTACAGACTGCACAGTTTATAGTAAAACTATATATACTCACATAAAGTAAATGAGCATTAGAAAAAAAAAATTATATAACCACATACAATTTTTTTAACAATAATAATAATTGCTATTATTATATATTAAAGCATCTTACCATAATATAATAATATAAAATGTATTTGATTGATTAATTGCTTGATTTGATACATTATTAGGGTAAGACATGCAAGAAAAAAAATCTACTAAATAATAATTAGATACAGGCACATATTGTTAATTACAGTGCAAAAGTATTTGTAATAACCTACGTGTCCAGCAGGTGACTCTGTTGCACACTATATGATCAACACAAACGTTTCATGCTTCCTGTCGGAAATGATTAGAATACTCTTCTTTTCCTTTCAGCTGATGATCTGTGTTAAATGTGTATAACCGCACATCCGTGTCTGGCGTGTTCCTCGAGCGTGTGCAACTTTCACCTGCTTGAAAGCTACTTGTTGAAATGTGCATGTCACGTGTATGAGAACACAATGTGAGGAGGCGGGCTTAAACTGCTCAGGGTGGTCAAATAACAAGCAGGCTTTCATGTGTCAGGGATTCAGTCAGTGCTGGGAAAATAAAAAGAGCTAAATCATGCAGTCATGTGTGCCCAGTCTCTCCATTTGCAGTTATATAGCTGCTGAAAATATACTCGCCCTCAGGCCATCTAAGATTTACACGAGTTCATTTCTTCATTGAGATAGATTTGGAGAAATTTAGCATTACATCACTTGCTCATCAATGGATGCTCTGAGTCTGCAGTGAATGGGTGCCGTCAGAATGAGAGTCCAAACAGCTGATAAAAACATTGCAAAAATCAACAATCCACTCCAGTCCATCAATGAATGTCTTGTGAAGTGAAAAGCTGCGCGTTTGTAAGAAACAAATCCATCATTAAGATATTTTCAAACCTTCAAACCATCACTTCTGGCCAAAATGGGTTCATAATCCATAATAAAAAAAAGTCACATCAAAATCCACATACATATTTGTTTTTCTATCATATTTGGGGTTTTATACAAAAATGTACTTTTGTTTACCAATCTCTAAGTTATTCTATTTTTTTTTTAAAAACACACGTGAAGTGACATGTGGCCAAGTATGGTGACCCATACTCGGAATTAGTGCTCTGCATTTATCCCATCCAAAGTGCGCACACACACAGCAGGGAACACACCCACCGTGAACACACACCCGGAGCAGTGGGCAGCCATTTATGCTGCTATTCTTCTGTACCAAATTTGGCATACATCTAGTCTGATATGTCAACACTAATAATCATCATAAACATGCTAAACTCTGAATTCAATATGGCCACCTGAGGCCAAAGAATATGGCAGGGCGTGGCACTGGCATAATTTACTCAAACAGTCAGAAATTTTCCTTTATGAATTGTATGAATCCTAAATGGGCTCAGACACTTGATGATGATCTATTAATGTAAAATGTAAACAATGCAACACATAATACTGATACTCACTCAAATAGCTCACAAACCTATTTAAAGGGGTCATATGATGTTGCTAAAAAGAACATTGTTTTGTGTATTTGGTGTAATGAAATGTGTTTATGCAGTTTAAGGTAAAAAAAACACATTATTTTCTACAATCTGTACATTATTGTTTCTCCTCTATGCCCCGCCTTTCTGAAACGCATCGATTTTTACAAAGCTCATCGGTCTGAAAAGCAAGGTGTGCTCTGATTGGCCAGCTATCCAGTGCGTTGTGATTGGCCGAATACCTCAAGCGTGTGACGGAAATGTTACGCCCCTCACCATACTGTGACGCCTTGTCCAGGCCGGAGCGAAGAGACAAAAACATTAAAACCCATTATAAACGAGGCATTTGTTGCATCCAGTGGGGACATAATTACGGATTATAATGATTTATACTATCTTTTTACGCGTTGCGTTGCGTTGTGCCGCGTAAACATAAATCCATGTCTGCATTTGTGTTCGGAGAAATGACAAACTACAAACGCTACACTACACTGCTCAGAACTCGCGTTTGAATCATCAGTGGCAAATTCTTTAAATATAAAAAGTATTGCAAAATTAATAAATTCACAATGAAAAATTGTAATATGGATGAATATTTACATATCATTTCTAATAACTGAACTAACATACTGTGGCTTTTGATGTAGTAGAGTTTAACAGTCTTTAATATCCTGACATGAACTAAAAGATGTCATCTTTTCATATTTGTTGAGATGATTTACTGCACAAAGAACAGATTTTTCAGCACATTTTGACTATTAAGCAACAGAAGCATGTTGTTAACAGCCATCTGTCTTGACATGCATGCATATTCCTCTAAAACATTTTTAATTGTTGTTATGATTATTAAGCCATTGCATAAATTCAACTACCTTACTGTAGCTTAATTTGATTACTTAGAAGAAAAGCATCTCTAGCAATACTGGTTAACTTACTAGAGGTACATCAACAACGATATTAATAAATATATAAAATATTTTATTCAGCTAATATCACTAATATTTTTCTAGGATGTAGGGGTTTATCATTAAATTGTAAAACGGTGTGATTTTTTTCTTTCTTTCAGTTTATAGCTTTTAAATCAACTTGCTTAGATATAATGACAAAATACACTCGTCTGGGGAATCAACCTTCATTAGTACAGTTGTCTTTTGTCTTAATGTATGACAGAAATCACACAGGTTATCTTCAAGTAAATCAACGTGCTTGCCATCTAACATTTGTTGAATTTTGTAATAAAAACGTGTGACTCCTAACAGTTATTGAGAGACTTACTAGAGGTACATCAACAACGATATTAATAAATATATAAAATATTTTATTCAGCTAATATCACTAATATTTTTCTAGGATGTAGGGGTTTATCATTAAATTGTAAAACGGTGTGATTTTTTCTTTCTTTCAGTTTATAGCTTTTAAATCAACTTGCTTAGATATAATGACAAAATACACTCGTCTGGGGAATCAACCTTCATTAGTACAGTTGCCTTTCGTCTTAATGTATGACAGAAATCACACAGGTTATCTCCAAGTAAATCAACGTGCTTGCCATCTAACATTTGTTGAATTTTGTAATAAAAACGTGTGACTCCTAACAGTTATTGAGATGAGCGTTTCCTGTAGAAAGCTGTGACGGGAAATATTGCTCTACTTCCCCATGTCAACTCTTGTGGCACCATTTTGTCAGTTCCATCTAAAGATATATATATATATACTTTAACCAGCACAAGTTTGTCCAAACAGACGGACAGATGACATTTATATGTAGGTCATACGGTTGCAGCCGAACAGAAGCGGTCAGCCGCTGTAGCTCGGTAACTTCGAAACTGTCTCTTCTTTTACTCTGATTTAGTTTTGGTGGCTCTGTAACGTTTGTATTTGTGCCATCTGTGGTCAAAGTCCTGTGCTGAAGCTGGCAGAAGGCAAGAATGTGACAAATGTCGGATGGCTTGTTTAGAGGAGAGTTTAGTTGTAGAAGAGGAAATGCTTTCCCTCAGCTAAATTTGTTTCACTCTGCGTTGCTTTTAGTTCCTGTACTAACTACAGTGTTTCCTGTGGAAAGATTTTTCTTGTGTTTTTTAGCTCCGTCAAACCATGTGGTTAGCACGATCATCTCAGGTGAACCACAGAGACGTGAACGACCTTCTACGAGCAGCAGAAGACTCACAACAGGAGGCCTATTTTGGGTGTGACAAGCTTGCTTAACTTTGACACTCCTGTTTTAATTGGAGAGAAAAAAAACTCATATTTATTTATCTATAATCTATCATTTTATTGAATTACATACACTATTGGACATAATTAATTTTAGGGATGCACGATATATCGGCCACCATATCGGTATCGGCCCATATCATGTGTAGTCAGGCTTAAGTCCCCACCAGAATATATAAACCTGTACATACACACAATATATATATAATTTGATATATATTGTGCAGCCATATCACAGACATGAAATGTCACATTATAAATTTAGCAGAATAACCAGAAGATTCTCTCTCATCTTGTTTAGTAGTCTAATTAAAAATCCTTATCAGCTAGATGTGATTGTTAATATTCAGAGAATCCCAGAGAAAGAAGGTTAAGCAGAGCTGCTGATTAATTTATGTGTCATCATCATCGACATAGGATGATTCAACGTGACACGGTCTACAATTATGTTCAAACTCGCCAAGATCTGTCATGTGTTGTTCTTTTTGCTGTTTTAATGATAGGGATAGTTAGAGAGCAGACCGGAAATGACAGGGAGAAAAGCAGGGAGCAGGAAATGAATGACATAAGCCAGATTCGAACTTGTGTCGCCCACATAAGCACCGCTGACAGTACTGTCTCTCTCTTTTGTTCATCATTTATTTCAGAATAGTTTATTTGTGTATATAAGGCTGCTTTTATTCGATCAAAAATACAGTTAAAAACAGTAACATTGACAATTTAAAGTAACCAATTTCTTGAAATTGTTTGAATATATTTTAAAACTTAATTTATTCCTGTGATAATAACATATTACGTTCACTACCGTTTAAGTTTGGGGTCTGATTTTTAAATTATTTTGAAAGAAGTCTCTTTTGATCACAAGGTTGCATTTATTTGATTAATCCTCATATTTTGTTCTGGTCATGCTGACATTTAGAGGATTTTCTTTTTTCCAAAAATGCTTATTAAAGGGTTAGAAAATAAGCCCATGTTGGCTTTCTTCTTTCAGACGAATTCAATGGGTGTTATATAAAAAATTATCCTGGCTCTTGCAAGCTTTAGAATGGAAGTAGGTGGGTGTTTTTGTTCAACAGTCCAAAAGACGTCAAATAAAGCGTGTGCATCCATAATAAAACGTACCTCACGCGGCTCCGGGGGGTGAATAAAGGCCTCCTGTAGCGAATCCATGCATTTTTGTAAGAAAAATATCCATATTCAAAACGTAATAATTTTGTCTCACTTCTGCTGACTGTAATATGTGCAAGCCGTTCCGGCGGATGACGCAGAACATATGCGAACATAAGTCTCGCGAGTTTGTTTACAGGAGCAAAGGATGCAAAGTTTCCTTACTTTAGCAAAGGAAAGCCAGTGTCTTCAAGGGCTGGGTATCGAGTTCGATACTTTTTAGGCACCGACCGAATTGCCTCGATACCATCGAGTATCGAAAAACGTCTTGTTGTTCGGTACCAAATTTCGATACCTAAGGGGTTAATCTCATCAGCGTCAGTGAGCCAATAAGCC
>NW_015505332.1:3383080-3426877 GCF_001515645.1 Sinocyclocheilus grahami
GATGTGTGGTTGGGACTCGTTAAAATTATTAGAGAAATAATGCACTCCCGGAGGTGGTTATGTGGCCACAACTATATGGTATGGTCTTTCTCAGTTCTCAAACAAATTAAGAACTATTCGATTTTTATTGACTGAACGCAAGCGCTTATTCCGATAGAAAACACTGTATCGGTTTCCACTGATTAAGAAATATTTTTGTTTGCTTGGGTGATAATATTAGGTCTATTATATTAATAGGGAAGGGGGCCCAAAAATGTGTTTTTTCTGCGTCACGAAAATAGGTAAATCCGAACCTGCCATCTAATGTGTGTTTTGGCCATGTAATGTTGCTGAAATTAAATATGTTATTACCTCTGAGTCAGAGCAGTGATCATGGAAGAGAGAACACAAGCAGACAGCGCTGGAAGCTGCTAATGCTCATCAGTAAATCAGTGGAAAATAAATAGAAATCATGATTCTGTCTGAGCTATGCGTTTTAAAGCGAACACTAACTAGTGTAAATGTAGCCTAACTATATAATAGCCTAAGACTATTTGAGCTTTATTAAAACTATTTTGCACTGATTTATTGTGTTGGTTACATTTTGTTCCTTTGTGCAGTGGCTCAGGAGATGAGTCTTTGAGTTTGTATAAACATCAACAAGCTGAAAAATAAAACCAAAGTATATTTTTTTAGATAATGTAATCTTGTTAAAATTGATTTCATAAAATTGGTATCGAAAAAAGTATCATTCAGGAACCGGTATCGAAGTCAAGGTATCGATATCGAAAAATTTTGAACGATACCCAGCCCTAGTGTATTCTTGGCTTATATCGAATCCTCTGACATTTTTCTTTACAAATCCTTGTTTTGTGCTTCTAATTCGTGACCGGCGTTTTGTTTTGCTGTCTCTCCTCCGCGCTTCCGTGTTCGTCACGAAACACTGGCACGTGCGCTAGGACTGTGCAATTAATCTAAAAACCGTCTTTGAATTAATGATTAATGAATCAAATCTTGCTCCGTCTTTCAACAAAAACTTTTGGGCAAATCCGGCACTGTACTCCCTCGTGTTGTGGAAGCTGTCCTCAGTAAAATGCACAGCACACATTAGCAAATTGGGGTTATAATGCTCAGGAACAGAGTTAAAAAATAAATTGCAACCACTGTTTCCTGACATCATCCATTTTCGGAAGCCCAAGCAAAGACGTTTGGGCAAGGAGGTGAAAAAAACAGCTTTTCAGTCAGTCGCACACCGGTTGAGAAGCGCAGCGTCGCGCCACGTCTTTAAAATTCAAATACTTTATTTTCCTATGAGTGTAGGCACACCAGCAGCGCCGTTCGGCGTCTGTCTGCGGCGCCCAGCTACGTCATGTTATACTTGTAAGAATTGTTCTAGACATGCCGAAAATTTTACGCTACAGCACAGCAGCTGCTCTTCTTCGTTTTCTCTGATGCACTAACTCTGCAGCAGTAGGGTTGTGACGGTGAGGAAATTTTCCCACCAGTTAATCGATGTGTGAAAACACCGGTAATACCGGTATCACCGCGGGGGCGAGGGCGTTCCTCGCTTTCCTTCGCTTTTAAATAGCTTGTAAAAGTAAAAAAATAGCTTGTGCGCATTTTACTTTCACCTTTAAATAGCGGCAATTCGGAGTAAAGCAATTGTTTATTTGAATTTTCCCTCTTTTCCTCGCTTTCCTTAACGCCATGCGCATTTTAATTTCACTTTTTGAATTAGTGGCAGTTCGGCTCAGCACCGTCTATCGCAGCAAGCCTATGCAGCAGCACTTCTTCTTCGTCGTCTCGTCTGATGCACTCACTCAACCAAGCGTTCAAACCACAACCTCGCCCCTCCCCACCCCCCAACCATTCGAGTTTCTGTAGGCGGGAATTATTTGTAATGATATTCCAATGAGCCGCTTTGTGATATCAAAAAGGCCGGAAAACAAACGCTGTAGTCCAAACGAGCCATTCGTTGTAGTTCTTGAAAAGGGATTTAAAAAAAACGAAATATCTCCCTTTGGAGTGGACTTTGAGATTTGTAACTTTCTAGATCTTTTTTTATGCCCAAACATACACACTACACACTGACTAAAATTAAAAAAGTGAAAAAGCGTAATAGGACCCCTTTAATGTTTGCCTACTAAACCACCACTGGCTCTGCACCCCTTTACCTAAAATCATTACTTCAGACTTAAGGCTGATTTATACTTCTGCGTCGGACCTATGCGTCAGTTTTCATTTATACTTCTGCGTCGTTGTCCGTGTCAACGTGCAGTACACATGCTAGTCACCGCTAGTCAGTCCACGGGCATGTCGCTGGTGTAACCTGCAGTACCATGGCAAAAGCCGAAGAAGAAGCGGCTCGTCGGAGAAGCATTATAGCCGTGACGGCAGCAAATACATATAAAATCATTAAATCATTATTTAAAACTACAAAAAGGAGACAACGACGGAACAGGAGATGATGGCATTCTTTCAATCTGCACAAGGACTTGTACCACAGCAGATCAACATTGTTTGTTGCGGACAACTACTGATGTATAATGCTATGTAGTATAATAAATTATAAGACACTTGTTCTTTGCTTTGTTTTATTTTAAATAAGAAGGTGTAACATTTTTTTTTTTTATTTAAACAATTTTTTGACAGATTCCTAAAATTCCTAAAATGTGTTTTCTCTTTATTATGGCAGGTGGTCTAATAAATTGTTAAGAAAAGAATTCAGTTGGAACGTTTGTTTTAAGGACATTGGGCAGAATGTGGAATAGTGTGTTTTTGTCAATAAAATAAAAAACGAAAATTGTTTGTTTTAATCCGATTAATCGATTAATCGAAAAAATAATCGACCAACTAATCGATTATCAAAATAATCGTTAGTTGCAGCCCTATCTGCAAGTGAACGTCGCTTTATTGTGCTATCCCAAAGAAGCACAAAATCACTTTCACAGACTTTTACATTAACTGTTCCCTCCTGGTGGAATGACCTGCCCAACTCAATCCGAGCAGCTGAGTCCTTAACCTTCTTCAAGAATCGGCTAAAAACACATCTCTCCCATCTTTATTTGACCCTCTAACTCCAGCAATCTCTATTCTAATTCTATTCTTAAAAATTAGGGATGCACGATATATCGGCCACCATATCGGTATCGGCCGATAAATGCTAATTTTTTCTGTTATCGGTATCGGCCCGATAAGAAAATTTGGCCGATATCTTAAAGCCGATAAATAATGCATTATTTCCTTCAGAGACACTTCAGATGCGCGCTGTTCGTTTGCAGCCTTTTGTGCAATTGTACATTGTAATATTGTGTTTATTTGATGTATATCTGATTTATCTCATATAGAATGCGTTTGGTTAAGTTAAAAGAGCGCTTCAGTTTACCAGTGATAAACTCAAACAGCAGTGCACAACATTAATAACTATGATTGGGAATGTCGTGTATATAACATTCTAATGAGAACATTATTATAATAAAACGTTGTGAATTCTTTGGGTTTAGTTGCCGTGTTTCAGCGCGTTGTAATGGGAAGAGCGTATCCACAACAGGATCACACATTCTGACTATAGGACGAAATAACTGCATCATTTTGTACATATATAAGTTGTAATATTATGTTTATGTATTTTATTTATTTGTAAGACTTTTTTTATGACTAAATTTGGTAATGGTTATTTTTAAAACGTACACCGTTAAAACTAGGCTGCTTATGTTGAAGTGTTTGGGATGTGGTTTTTAATGATGAGACCTTTTTTGTAATCAGGCTTTCAAAAAGTATATACAAATTTGGATATAGATTTATCGGCCAACATTATCGGTTATCGGCATTCAAAAATAAAGAATTATCGGTTATTGTATCGGCCAAAATTTTCATATCGGTGCATCCCTATTAAAAATATATATATTTTCATTTACTAACTGCTTGTTTTCTTAAGAAAAAAACACTAGCTTCTCTATTTTTTTCTATTCTATCTATTCCTTTTCTTTTTATTTAGTATGCAATTAACAAAAGCAAAAAAGGCCTCTAACACTAGCTTGCTCTATTCTTTTTCTATTCTATCGGTTTTCTTTTTATTTATTATGTAATTTAAAAAAAAAACTTGCTACGTTTACTGCGTTAAGCTAACTGAGACTTGTTATAGCACTTGCATATCATTGCTCTTTTGTTGATTGTGATTGCTTCCATTGTTCTCATTTGTAAGTCGCTTTGGATAAAAGCATCTTCTAAATGACTAAATGTAATGTAAATGTAATGTTATCGCATTAGACTAAAACTTACTGACTTTTCTCACACATGGTATAACAATGTCCGCAATTTAGATAATTTTTGTGCTTTGTTTTGGTATTTTTTCCCATCTTGTTACACTTTTGTTGCTGTACAAAAATGACTGGAGTCCAAAAAATTGCTTATAAATTTCTTGTAAAGCTATATTGTTGCCAAATATTAGATTTAATATTTTTATCAATTAGTTTTCTTTCAATTAGCACAGGTTTTTTTTTTTTTTTTTGGAACTGATTGATCGTAGACCTTATTGATCTGAGTTTATACACCTCCGTTTTTGAGTGAATATTGCCAAAATTATTCACAAATATTGCTTTTTTCACTCAAAAACTGAGGTGCATGAGTTCAGATCAACGAGGCCTATGATCAATCAGTTCCAAAAAGAAATACAAAACCTGTGCTAATTGAAAGAAAACAAGTTGATAAAAAGATTGAATCCATAATATAGCATGGTGAGAAATTGACAAGCCTTTTTAGGCAAAGGATTTTCAGCACAGCCAAGTGTTAAAAATACAGTAAAACTTAATATTGTGAAATATTTTTACAATTTAAAATAACCATTTTCTATTTGAACATATGTTAAAAGGTAATTTATTCCTGTGATCAAAGCTGAATTTTCAGCATCATTACTCCAGTCTTCAGTGTCACATGATCCTTCAGAAATCATTCTGATATGCTGATTTGCTGCTTATGAAACATTTCTGATTATCAATGCTGAAAACATTTGCGCTGCTTAATATAATTGTGGAGAGCTCAGAAGAACAGCATTTATTTGAAATAGAAATCTTTTGTAACATTATAAATCTCTTTAGTGTCACACATAAATTTAATGCATCCTTGCTGAGTAAAAGTGTTAATTAAAAAAAAAAGTACTACTGACCCCAAACATATTAATTTATATAGTGAATTTGGTCATTCCATCCACCTCTGTGTAGCACAAGTTGACTTCAGTCGCTAGCAGTGGTTTGTTGGTGGAAGTGTCGCTGTGTCCGTTAATAGGTGTGGTGCACTTTAAAAAGGTCAATGTGCACTTTGTGGTAAACACTTGTGTGTTAAACGAGTGAATGTTGCTAGCTCTGCCATGTTGTTCATGGTCTATTCATTGGTTGTGGTGTCATTCAGTTTCGCTCTTTATATAAGCCACTTGATATGGATTAGATAGAAACCAGGCCTAATAGGCATTGCAGAGACAGTTAGCGGTCGGGTTCGACTCTGCGTTCATCGAATGCTTCATTTACACGCTCATCTGTCACTAGAGCAGAGATCTTAACTACCTGTAGGTGCTGTGTGAACTAAGGTCACACATTCAGTGCTGTGAACTAATGCCTCTTGCTGTATGTGAATAAATCAGTAACTTGAACTGCTATTTATATATTTGACACATTTTTGTAAATGCACAGATAGATGGTGCTGCCACTTTCCTCGGCCAGTGACACTTAAATGAAATATTTATAAATGTGCTGGAAATAAATGTCCAGATTTTTCCCCATCTGTTTTAAACCGCTTTTAAAAGTAGGTTTTCATTTTTATAAGAAAGTACTTGCAAGACTTTTCTTTTTAAAGATTGTATGCAAATGCATAGACTGTGAAAATAGAGTGAATCTCCCAAAGAAAGCCATGTTTCACCTAAAAATCAAGAAATAAATAATATTTTACGCAAAGAAAAATACAATGTTTTCTTATGTATATCAGATCAAATTTAAGACAGTACAGCAAATATTGTATTAATATTACATTATTTACATGTAAAACATTTTTACTTGTTGCATTTTTTTAGGATTCTTTTATAAATATAAAGTTCAAAAGAACATTTATTTGAGAAAAAAATATTTTGTAACGTTATAGATGTCTTTACTTTAGTCACTTTTGATAAATTTAATGCATCCTTGCTGAATAAAAGTATTCATTTCTTTTTCTTTTCTTTCTTTCAAAAAAAATATCTATAATAATAAAATTAAATAAATAAAAATCTTACTTCTCCGAAACGTTTCAATGGTCAGCTTAAAGGCATTATAACATAATATCACCATGATGTATGCTTTGTATAAATATACAATATATATATATTTAAATAATGTATTTTTTTTTACATTGTCTTAAAAATAATAGCACAATGCACAAACGTTACCAGTCCTTAGAAAAGCTTTTTTTTTTTATGCAATACATATACACTTCCTTTTGCTTTTTGGGTGGAAAATGACACGTTCTTGACCGGTTTTGTCAGAGTCACCCCTAAACATGTCTTTATCTATGATTAAATAGACATGTATTCTTATTCAGCTGGTGAAAAATATACATTTTAAAAGCCTGCGTCAGTTCAGAGGATAAAGAAGAGCCGCCCAGAATGGTTGCATTCGCATTTGATTTTTATATTCATCAGGGAACACTTTAATTGGACGCTTTCTTCACAGGGAAAGCGCTTGTGTGCGAAAAGGGACAGCCGTGATTGAAGTGCAATAGCCACCCTGTCGATTCTTTACTCTGTAATGCAGGACTTAATTAGCAATCCATGCCACCATTATTGAGCTGAGAGGAACACTTCACATGTTTTATGAGTGTCTTGAGAAGAACCCGCTGCTTTGCGGTGTGCGTAGGAGGTTAAAGCTGGATCATGATTCACTGGACGTGTCCCGTAGTGACCGGCTGAAGATCCTTTCAGCTGAGAAGGCACAACTTTGGAAAGTTTGTGTCCTCAGATGTAGTTCATTTGAGATCCCTGTTGACAAGTTCAATCAAAAATCCCCTTTAGAAATTATGCTTAAACTAGTGGTCGACTGATATTGATTTTTGTGATGGCTTATGCTGATAACAGCTGTCAACCATGTTGGTACGCAAATGAGCGGTTTACCCAGCGTTTTTTTATTTTTGGTTGTGCATGCACACATGGGCCCAATCCCAATTCTATTTTATACCCCTTCCCCTTCCCCTTCCCCTTCCCCTAAACAGAGTGTCAAGGGGTAGGGGTGAAAATATTCCCCTAAGAATTGGGACACCACTACTATACCGTCACATGTCATCATACGTCGTCTAGCTCCTACAATACACACACCTATACTGGTGTGCTGGTGTGCATTAGAGCCTTTAATTACCATTCTATATTAACGCGCTGCTTACTGACACACACACACACACACACACATACACTAGTGTTGGGCGATATGCTACATTTTCATATCGTCCTATCGTCAGCCTGTGAAATCGCCGATACACGATATTATCGTGCTAATTTATGTAATTATTTACTTAGTTTCATTGCGGGAAAGTGAACCAACTCCAGCGTAAGGCTAAAAGCAGCCTAATGTTTTTAATATGACTGAATTTGTATTTAACATGATAACAAATTAATAGAAACATCGTAAGTTACTAATTATAATGCTTAACATTTCCTCAGTTATTCAAAAAGCAGCTACAGAAAACGAGCAAAGGACATTACATTACCAAATAACATCATCACAAGCTCAGTCTAGCGCGTTATGCACTTTAAAAACACTCCCGTTAAAATCAGTGAATATACCCTGTATGATGAATAAATCTCTTATACTTACATCGCACGTAGATCTGCACATTGTTGTTTATGATGAGAGAATTCGCGAGTCAGAATTCAGTCAGCACGCGCTGAACAACGGAACTCCGCTGACTAATCTGAACGCCTCTGATTGGCCATTGCATTCATAAGCTCAGCATAATCGTGTGCGATTTGTTAAAACGCACAATACTGTAAAAACGCGGAAAGAAATATAATGCAACCAATAAGCCCTAATATTAATTAGATGGTATTACTAGCCTGATAATAATAACAATAATATTAATAATAATAATAATCGTCTTGCTATCGTCAAAGGCATCAGCCACAGGTGATATCTCTGACTATCGTCGATACACAATACTATCATCTATCGGCACAACCCTAACACACACACATATCAGAGATCGCGCAGCTCACACACACACAGGAGCAAAGAAACTTGTCAGCGCTGCCCCACGACTTTTATTAATAACGGTTTAAATACTGCATCGCTACATTATATTTTCCAGCAACAAGAGGATAAAATCACTGTTTTTGAAGTAAAAGTGACTGAAGAAATGCACAGCCGCGCATACACACAACTTTCATCTCTCTTTCTGTCTCTCTCTCGAATTGGCAATATTTGAGAAAAGGTTTTAGCGATTTCTAATTATTGGGGGTAGCCCTCAATGTCTATGGTGGTTATCGCCCTGATCAGACATGAAAATATTAGTGCTGTGTTCGATACATCAATACGACGATGTATCGTCACAGAGATTTGGCGATACGAGTATCGATACAGCTGGCCCTGTTTCTAAAAAATAATGAATAGAGCATAATATATAGACTAGAGCAAGGTTTAATCTGGCCGCAGAGGAACACAACCGGGATTGCCTAATATAAAGAGACGCAATCCCTGAAACAGAGCTTCCCACTTATGCAATACAGAAATATCTGCCAAGCGTGCTACTTATCTTTGTCAACCTGGCAACCCTGTGCTCACGCTCTCTCTCTCCACTGTGGATAAACGCACTTGCTTTCTGAAGACACCGGTAAGCTTGCAGTTTAGCGATCTCCACTTCAATATTCTGTTCTCAGAAAAGTGTAATTCATCAAGTGTTTATTTACACGAGAGAGAGAATAGAGAGAGGCTGTGTATGTATGAATTACCACCGTTTTGCCGCGTTTCTCTATTAACAGTAAAGCTGTGGCTTTAATTCCTTTAGAAACGATGATGTTACCAGCTCCTTGTTGAGAAAGATAATGTAGCTCTTGAGCGATTAAGGTAATTTATTGATAAAATTGCAGCGCAGCGCTAAAAAAGTTTGTGTTGCTGAATGTCTGTGCGCGCGCGCAACGTGATCTGTGTGAGTGACAAAAATCGTGTGTGCGTGAGATACAGTGAAGACAGCGCATTCGTTTAGAACTCTTCTCATTTTATTTTATTTTTTTAAATGTAGAAATTGTTAATTTGTGCAATGATAACCTACCAGCAATCTAAAGATGATTTTTTAAATATATTAGTATGAGTACATTACAATATACATTTATTAGAACGAGTACATTATTATTTATGGGCTTAAAAGCAAGATGCAAACAATCAGAATATTTTACCTGGTGTGGAGTGCCCAATGTAAACATGAAACATATGCCATTACCTATATTGTACTGTGGTACAGTTATGGAGGCCCTTCATAATGCAGAGGTCAGCTGCCTGCTCTGCCAATAGTTAGAAATGGCACTATAGTGTTTAATAAACAGCTGTTTTACAAAATTCTGCTGAGGTGAAATTTAGTGCAGTCCCGTATTGTGATATGTATCGTATCGTGGCCTATGTATCGTGATGCATATCGTATCGTGACTTTGCTGGTGATACACAGCCCTAGAAAATGTTGTGGCACTATCGTGCAGTCTGTAATGATATGACGTTAGCAAACTTCAGTGATTTTTTGCAAACATTTCTTTGAGTAACATGACCGTAAATATGAACTCATGATTGAATGTAACATAAAACAAATGATTACTTTTCGTTCAAATCTTTTTTGAATGTCTTTTTGTTCGCTCGGGCAGCCATGTTGCCGCTGAAGCCCCTTTACTCTGAGATAATTCATACCCCTTCGTTTGAAGTGTGGTCCCGAAAAATCTTCGTTTGAAGGGCTGTCTGGCCCTTCCCCTTACCCCTTCCCCTCCAACCAATAGAGAATCGAGACATAGAGATAGGGGAAGGGCTAAGGGGTAGAATTGGGATTGGGCCATAAGCATAACAATTGGCCATCCGTTTGCAAAGAGCTTGATTGACAGACAATCTTGACCAATGATGTGTTAAAATAGTGTGTTCCGCGGTTGAAATAAAATACTTTCTGTTGTTCATTCATGTTCATTTCTAGTGGCCGACCGATACTGGTTTTTTGACAGTCGATGCCGATATCTTTGAAAGCAGGGTGGCCGATAGCCGATATAATTTTATTTATTTTAATTCATATTTAAGACATTTGAATTCATTTGAAAATGGATTAAAAAATAAATGTGTAAAATAAACATATACTTATACTTTAGATGACAAAGTATTTTTCACAAATAAATGTAATATTTCATAAAAATATAATTAAGGAAGTAAACACTATAACCAACAGGGCACTCAGTATTCTGGGAAGTTTATGTGCATTGGGAATCACATTTTTTCAGATAAATTCAAGGTAATGCTCATTTTACATACTGCACTTAGGCAGCTCACTTGGTTTTGGTACAGAGCTGTAGATGTTTTACAGTTTATACCGACGTGTTTTGCATGACGGTTGCAAAAAAATGAAGTTGGTTCTGAGAAAAGCTTGTGCAGCATTTGTTTGCTCATGCTGCTTTGTTATTTTTCTCTTCTGCTATCTAATGCATGTTTAATTGTGGCTTAGGTGTCCATACTTTTCAGGGTCACTGTATTTCATGCCCACATCGCTGGAGAGGCTTTTAAAGCGATATTACCCGGATGTTGTCATGTAATTGTGATTAATGTGTGGAGTGCATTAGAATCCAACAGATGTCAGCCCCTTTTCTCAGTAAAGCACTACAATCTGTACAGTAATGTTAATCACAAAAAGTGACATATTGAAGACTAGCAGATAAATAGCATCTCCCCGGTGGATATCTGTGAGGGACGTACAGTTCACAGCGGTGCAGTTAGCCAGAAAAAAACGGCTTTCAATCCATTAGGGACTTATAATCAGGTGGGAACGTGGAATGGTCCCTTATCAGACAAACACAGAGGAAATTGATGCAAAAATACACTGTAAATCCCTCATTTTAATGACTTTGTCCCTCGTTCTCTTTAATCCATCAATTAACATGTGTGCGTTTTTATCTCTCCAAAACTTTCAGTCGTGTGTGTTTCAGGCAGCTGAGGAGCTGGCAGCAAAAAGAGCGACAACCAGCTGCTTGTGAATCATTTATTTATTTGTAACATGATTTGAAACGCTTAATTGAATTATGATTGCACAGGTAAATTCCCTCGGAGTTGTTTTTTTTCTTCTTTTTTTTCTTGAAAATAACTGAACTGTTGGTTTGATGCTGTTTTAAATTTTAATATTGTATTTCAAGGTTAATAAAATATATATTTTTTTACTTTTTAAGGCAAGAAATGACAGGTGAATAGGGTAAATATTTTGATTAATTAATATCTTTATACTTTTCTTAGTTTATTAATCACAGTGCATTAAGACAATTGTTTTGTACAAGTTTTCTGATGACATGTTTGCTTATGCAAATTATGCATTATCTAATTAAATATTACAGTAATTTGCATGCATTAACAGAACAGAAATATGAATACTGGATAAAGCCAGGTTCAAAATTCATGTTTTATTTTGTTGAAACATTATATTTAAAGGTTTTTAGGATTTTGTATTTCTTTTTTTAAATCATTTAAATTCAATTAAAATCAGAATATACTGACAACATATATACAAAAACTATTTTTTTAGTAATAAAATGTTAAATAAATCAGGCAAGTGATATATGAACAAACTCCTCTGTAAAAACCTCCAGAATATAGATAAATAAAACTATAAAGTTTGTTGTATGTAAGTGCTAAAACTAATTTTGAGAAAACAGCATTTACATGTATGCATTGTAATTGAAATCTACAGGTGCAAATAGATAAACTGTAATAAAATAAACACTTAGATGTGTATTTTGGACGAATAGAGTCAAATTAGAAACAAAGTAGCCCAAAATCAACCCTAAATTTGAGGAATAATATGAAGATTGTTTAATATGATACTATTAAAGTCATATGAATTATTAAATTCACATGAATTAGTTAAATGTTACATAATTGAAATCATAGAATTCCTAAGTCCGCTTAACTACATTTTTATCATAATAATGTTGGGTTTCATGTGAACCGTAATCAACTTGTGTGCATTAAAACAATGAAACGGCTGACCTGATCCCAGCAGGCCTGAAAGGAACTCATTATGTAACTGGCCAGAAATAGACTTTTTAACGGAAATAATAAAACGGTAGGGGGGGGTTACAGTATTGTTTTTCTAGCCCGGGGATGTGAGGGCGTCCCTTACTCGCCGTAAGGAAATCCTCGGGAAGGACGCTTCGCCTTGAAGACAGAAACCTCCCACACTTAAAGGTCAACGCATGTCAAACCTCTTCCCAGACAGGACCTTGCGCATTTTTCCCCAGATCAGGCGGATTATATTTAGTCATGCGGTTCAGCTTTTCCTGTGAACCGTTAGGTAAGACTACTTTCGTTGGCTGATCAGGGAGATTCCTTCATGTTCCCAATCTAAACTATTTCATTAGTCCTGTTTGTTTACACTGGTTTCACTTTCAGTGCTGCTTGGAAAGGGGACTTTTATAGGCCTGTCAAACAGTTCAGTGCCAACCAAATGCCATGTGACTAACCGCTCTGGAGCCGCAGGAAAAGTGACGTCATGGTTGGCTGATGGCAGCACAAGAACGCACACAGTCCCGAATCTTTCACTAGTCACTATCCTGAAGCATCAAAGACAGCAGACATGGAAAATGTCATGGTTTAAGAGCCCTCCAAAAAACTAGTAAAACATCTATTATAATATATTATGTATTCTCAGCGGTTGCTTACTAGGCCAAGTGAAAAGTATATGTGATGTTTTGTTCAAAAGATTGGTGTCAATACGTTTTTTTCCTCAATTTATTCAAAAAGGATGCATTAAATTAATCAAAAGTGACAGTAAATATATTTATAATGTTGCAAAAGATTTCAATATCACATAATTGCTGTTCTTTTGAACTTTATATTCATTAAAAGAATTCTGAAAAAATGTATCCACAAACATATAAAGCAGCGCAACTGTTTTCAACATCATAATACGTGTTCTTTGATAAGCAAATCAGCATATTAGAATGATTTCTGAAGGATCATGTGACACTGAAGACTGGAGTAATGATGCTGAAAATTCAGCTTTGCATCACAGGAATAAATTACATTTTAAAATCTATTCAAATGGAAAACAGTTATTTGAAATTGCAATAATATTTCACAATATTACGGTTTAATGTAATTTTGCTCAAATACGTGCAGCCTATGTGAGCATAAAAGACTTCAAAAACATTTAGAAACCAAACCATCTCCAAACTTTTGAACAGTAGTGTATTTTATTTAGTCTTTGACTTGACCTAACCGAACAGGGAGAAAACTATAAAAAGTGGATAAGATATTCTTAGTTCCAAGCTGAGACCTGAAGCGACTCCAACCTCAGATGGTGGTCTGGTTCTCACGATTGATCTTGCCAAAGGCCGTTATTGGTTGTAGTTGTGGTCAACGGCGCTGTCATGTGTGACATGTTATTTTTGTTGCTGTCTAAAAAATTATTATTTTTCCTAGTCAGTCATTTCCTGGACGTGTCAGTCATTCAGCATGAGCAGAGGAGGTTAAAGCGTAAGATAATATTTCGACTAATTCCTCAAAAGTCTTATATGTTTTTCGAAAGACTTGAAGAATGTACATTATGTAACAGTTGACCGCTGTTTTCTCAGGCCTCCAGGCCTCCTGTCCCTCACACAATACCCGGTCAAATCTAGCAGAAAACACACTTTTGTGCTGGATAATTAAGTACATAGACATAGATTTCCTGACTAAAGCATTCTTTATTCTAGCAGTATGAGTGGTGTGAGTATGAAGTCAATTACACTAGATCGTAGGATGAAAAAAGGAAATAAAATGTATATTCCTTTTTGATATAAAACATATTTAAATAATATATCAAATGGTTACAGTTGTTTGAAAAATATTACATTTGGAAATGTTTGGAAAGGATTTTAGAAAGCACATTTTTTTTTAGATGTTTTATGATTACTGTGAGCTTATTCCCTCCAACCAGAATTTAGGTTAACCTCCAAAGCTCAGTTCTTTCCAACAGGAAGGCACATTTCCTTTGACCCAGCTAGAATAAATTTCCAGTGGACCAAAGCCATTGACATTCGCATGGGCCATTACTCTCAGTAAGTGCTGGAGCTCCAGCGCCTGTCGGATGGATGGGGGCCAGATTTTGGCTTGACCTCTCAGGGGACATGGGGTTACCATGGGACATTGGGAGTGCCTGTGTTTACTGACGGGTAACAATCCACTGAACTTCTGGTGTTTTGGAGCAGGTAGAGCACCACTAGGACAGAGATGTTCAGGAAATTATGTGCTGAATACTGAAGAAAAGAATAAGAATTACTGAGCTTTGGAATGTTTTGCCATAACGTAAACGAACCGATTATGGTTTGATATGTTGTTATTTTATGTGTAGATACAGCTTAAAGTTGTCTAATTAAAATTAATGAATGTCTGTTAATTGATGTGCCTGAGTATGAGTGGTGTGAGTATGAAGTCAATTACACTAGATCGTAGGATGAAAAAAGGAAATAAAATGTATATTCCTTTTTGATATAAAACATATTTAAATAATATATCAAATGGTTACAGTTGTTTGAAAAATATTACATTTGGAAATGTTTGGAAAGGATTTTAGAAAGCACATTTTTTTTTAGATGTTTTATGATTACTGTGAGCTTATTCCCTCCAACCAGAATTTAGGTTAACCTCCAAAGCTCAGTTCTTTCCAACAGGAAGGCACATTTCCTTTGACCCAGCTAGAATAAATTTCCAGTGGACCAAAGCCATTGACATTCGCATGGGCCATTACTCTCAGTAAGTGCTGGAGCTCCAGCGCCTGTCGGATGGATGGGGGCCAGATTTTGGCTTGACCTCTCAGGGGACATGGGGTTACCATGGGACATTGGGAGTGCCTGTGTTTACTGACGGGTAACAATCCACTGAACTTCTGGTGTTTTGGAGCAGGTAGAGCACCACTAGGACAGAGATGTTCAGGAAATTATGTGCTGAATACTGAAGAAAAGAATAAGAATTACTGAACTTTGGAATGTTTTGCCATAACGTAAACGAACCGATTATGGTTTGATATGTTGTTATTTTATGTGTAGATACAGCTTAAAGTTGTCTAATTAAAATGAATGAATGTCTGTTAATTGATGTGCCTATCACAGCTGATGCAGTCTGTTATATAAGAGACTCGTGTGAAACTCAGTCATACTGTCAGTGTCGTGTCTCCGTGTCTCTTGGGGTCATGGTCCCTGGAGCAAACTACAGTTTCTGCTCAACCAAATATTTTTTCACATTTTCTGAGCATTACACATGCTTAAAGATGGATGATATGACCAACATATTTTTATTATTTTGTTATTTTATTCATTAATATTTAACTAATCTGACTCCGTTGTGGTATGCAATGCAGAGTTTTCATGATCCAGTCAATTTCAAATACACACAACCATAATTTTTCCTCATTGATTATCTTTTTCAACTGGAAATAAGTCACGCTACGGAAGTGGTGTGGGATTTAAATAACCATGTGAAGCATGAATGCCTATTTGTAGATAATCCTGTGAATTCAGCCACTGCTTTATTCCGCTTAAGTGTGCAGGTTTTGTTTTACAGGTTCACATGTTGCTGATTCTTTTGGAAACTAATGATGCTTAAAAAATGTTTAGGCATTTGTCACTTTTTGTGTAATTTCTCACTGAAAATACTTTTATTTAATTGCAATTTTCCACTCTATAAATAAGTGGTTTTCACAAAATATAGATATACGCATATTTTGTTTACTACTTGTACTGAAGCGCGCGTGATGCTTCCGGTGATATTAACGTCTGCCGTCTCACTAATGAGGACATATATACATGAACAACATCTCCAGAGAACTGCTCTGAGAGTCACTTCATGAGCATTTGACTGTTTCGTTTGAGTAAAACTATCCTCATGTCATATACACACAGAAATGTAAAGGTATTCACGGCAACCCATCAAAATAAAAGTTTGGTTTAGTTCAAAGACATTATGGCAGAAATATAATACTATTGTTCAGTAGAATGTACGTAATAGGCTACTACTACTAAAATTATTAAAACCTTATTTTTAAGGAATAATCATACAATATGTCTTCAATGTTTTAATTGTAATATTAAATCCCCTTTATTTTTTAAAAAAAAGTTTAATTTTCATTAATTAAAAGATAAATTTAATGTTTTATGCCTTAAAAAATGCAAATACACAACACAGAATTTCTGAGGGAAAAAATCATAAGGCTATTATAAGAATAAATGAAACTTGTTTTTATGCTTTCAAATAATTAGACATGCTCAGAATTTGGTAACAATAAAACCTTTCATAGGGCCCTAAACATGTCATTTTTGTTAAACTTTTAATTTCATGATTTTAATTAATTAGACATGCTTTTTGATTAATAAAATTTAATTTAACCATTAAAAAAAAAAAAAAAAAAAAACGGAACCCCCCCACTAGAACATGCTCTCATGCTTGGTGGTTCAAAAAACGCATTATTTTTCACATAATTTACATTATTAAAGTACCTTTTCTCCCCAGCCTGGCACAGATGGCTCGATTAGTTCCGGGTTTGATGAAGGTCCGCAGTTTATACAGTTTGAGGGAATATTGGGGAAAGTCAAAATGTTATGCCTCTCCTTAAATGTGTTCATCATTATTATACTGTAGTTGTCCAGAGGTTCAATACTGATGATACATTGCTTTATTTTCCAGGATGGTTCCAGGCGTTGCAAGGAAAGGAAAAAGACAGTGTCGTTCAGTAGCATGCCAACAGAGAAGAAGATCAGCAGTGCAAGCGACTGTATTAATTCTATGGTGGACGGGTCTGAACTGAGGAAAGTACGCTCCAACTCCAGAGTCTACTACCGATATTTCCTCCTAGATGCCGACATGCAGTCTTTGCGATGGGAGCCATCCAAAAAAGAGTCGGACAAGGCCAAGATTGATGTAAAATCGATTAAAGAGGTGCGAACTGGTAAAAACACGGACACCTTCAGGACCAATGGAATTTCGGATCAGATTTCCGAGGATTGTGCATTCTCTATAATCTATGGGGAGAACTATGAGTCGCTTGATTTAGTGGCAAATTCAGCCGATGTAGCAAATATATGGGTGACTGGACTCAGGTACTTAATGTCGTATGGAAAACACACACTTAACATGATTCAGAGCAGTCAGGACAACATGCGTGCGTCCTGGCTGGGTGACCTCTTTGACGAAGCAGACGTCATTGGCGGAAAATGCATTAGTCTTTGTTCGGCCGTACAGCTGATCAAGAAGTTAAGTCCTGGACTGAAAAATGTCAAGATAGAGCTGAAGTTCAAAGAGTTGCACAAAGCGAAAGATAAAATCGGTTCCAACGTGACCAAGGAGGAGTTCATCGAAGTCTTTCACGACCTTTGCACAAGACCAGAAATCTATTTTTTGTTGGTCCAGTTCTCAAGCAACAAGGAATTTCTTGACACCAAGGACTTGATGATCTTTTTGGAGGCAGAGCAGGGCATGGCCAAGGTTAGCGAAGACATCAGTGTGGAAATTATTCAGAAGTATGAACCCTCGAAGGAGGGGCAACTCAAGGGATGGCTCTCCCTGGATGGGTTTACCAGTTACCTCATGTCAGCAGACTGCCACATCTTTGATCCTGAACAAAAAATAGTATGCCAAGACATGAACCAACCCCTTTCTCACTATTACATAAACTCTTCCCACAATACCTACCTGATTGAGGACCAGTTCAGGGGTCCGTCAGACATTACAGGCTACATCCGTGCCCTAAAGATGGGCTGCAGGAGCGTGGAACTTGATGTGTGGGATGGGCCCGATAATGAACCGGTCATTTACACGGGCCATACGATGACCTCGCATATTGTCTTCCGCAGCGTCATTGACATCATCAACAAGTACGCTTTCGTAGCCTCGGAATTTCCTTTGATCTTGTGCTTGGAGAACCACTGTTCCTTGAAGCAACAGAAGGTAATGTTTCAGCACCTGAAGAAAATACTCGGAGACAAAATTCACACGGATCCTCCCAACCTTGAGGACAACTACCTTCAGTCCCCTTCGGACATAAAGGGAAAGATTCTTCTGAAAGGAAAGAAACTTGCGAGCAACTGCACCGGCTCCGAAGGCGAGGTGACGGATGAGGACGAGGGTGCAGAAATGTCTCAAAGGATGAACAACGAAGGTGGTGAGCAGCAGACGGTTGTTCAACCCAAAAAGTTCCAGCTCTCTAAGGATCTCTCGGACTTGGTAACCTTATGCAAGTCTGTTCGGTTTAAGGATTTCCAGACGGCTTTCCAGAACCAGAAGCACTGGGAGCTCTGCTCCTTCAATGAGGTCTTTGCCAGTCGGTGTGCCACTGACCACCCTGGTGAGTTTGTTAACTACAACAAGAAGTTTCTAGCGAGGGTTTACCCAAGTCCAATGCGAATTGATTCCAGCAACATGAACCCGCAGGACTTTTGGAAATGTGGCTGTCAAATAGTAGCAATGAACTATCAAACACCTGGTCTCATGATGGACCTCAACATTGGCTGGTTTAGACAAAACGGGAACTGTGGGTATGTTTTACGCCCAGCGATCATGAGGGAGCAGGTGTCTTATTTCAGTGCCAATACTAAAGACTCTGTTCCGGGAGTGTCTCCACAGCTCCTTCACATAAAGATCATTAGCGGACAAAATTTACCCAAACCCAAGGGCTCAGGCGCCAAAGGCGATGTGGTAGATCCCTACGTTTATGTTGAAATTCATGGCATCCCTGCAGATTGTGCAGAACAAAGGACTAAAACGATCCATCAGAATGGCGACAACCCCATCTTTGACGAGAGTTTCGAGTTTCAGATTAACCTTCCGGAACTTGCAATGGTGCGCTTTGTTGTTCTGGATGACGACTACATTGGGGACGAGTTTATCGGTCAGTACACAATTCCGTTTGAATGCATTCAGCCAGGTTTCCGCCACATTCCCCTCCAGTCGCTGACGGGCGAAGTCCTTCCACATGCCTGGGTCTTTGTCCATGTGGCCATTACTAACCGTCGTGGTGGTGGTAAACCTCACAAAAGGGGGCTTTCGGTCCGCAAGAGTAAAAGGGGTCGGGAGTACGCCACTATGAGGATACTTCTCATCAAGGCTGTAGATGAAGTCTTTAAATCTGCTGCACAGCCACTTCGGGAAGCCACTGATCTCAGAGAGAACATGCAGGTGAGATAACGCTTGCCTCAAAGAGAAACAAAAAGTCGTGATCTGATCTGTTTGAATGCAAAAATGAAGGTGAATACTGTAAAATCATTCGTAGTTTAATAAAATTTAAATCTAATTTAAAAAGTTGATATTTATTACCATCATTTAAAAAAAACAAAAAAAACTCTGAAAATCAGTTTTAGATATAAAAGTTAGAAAAAAAGGTTTTTGCATTATATTCTTTTTACATCGAAGCCTGTTTCTGCCACTAATTTTGACTTTTTGTCTCACAATTCTAACTTTTTTTTTTTTCTGGCAATTGCGGTTCTGACTTGATATAAACTCAGTTCCAACCTTTTCATCAGAATTGTGTGATATAAAGCCACAATTCTGAGAAAGTCAGAATTGCAAAATATAAACTCTCAATTCTGAATCTTTTCCTCAGAATTGTGAGTTTATATCACGCAATTCTGACAAAAAAGTAAGAATTGCATGTATATATCGATATATAAAAAGTTTACATTTTTTTTATTCAATGGTGGAAAAGGGATTTCCATAGTCTTATTTGTAGGGTGATTAGGGAAAATATAATATCCTATTTTTAGGTGATATATGACCTGGACATGTTTTGTGAGATTCACCCCATTCAGTATCTGCAAAGTTATGTAAATGTCTCAACTCAGCAAATGTTTAGTTTGCAGCTTGCCCAACTGTATTTCAGTGTGGCGAAAGCCTTCTTTGAGTAGCGTGAGAAAGTTTTCTCAAATGAAACTTCAGAAAGTTGACCCTGAGAAGGAAGCACAGCTTACAGGACATTTCTCTTCACAAGGCCAGGAGCATTTGAACTGAAATCTCTCTGGCACTGATAAAAAAAAAAGTGCTGATTTTAATCAGCTGCAATTCCTTGAAGTTGCACAAGTTGTTGGACTGGCACAAAAAACGCCCTGGAGATTGACTGCAGACCCTTTTTTTAGCCATGAGAACTGAAAATATTCTCATATATAGGCTACAGGTAGGAGATCAGCCAAATTACTTTTAATATTTGATGTGGAAAATGTTACATAACACAGGGTTAAGTATGTCCTGAGGCATGTGTCGGTTATATCCCCTCAAGAAGAGATTAGGTCGTCTCATGGATAAAAGGGGTTGGCACTACTATAACAAGAAAGCACTGAGAAGATTTTGAAGTCAGGAAACAGTTTTTTCTTCTTCATAAGATTATACCGCAGATGGTGTTTCAATTTGTTTTTCGTTCATTGGTTTTCTGTGACGCTTCTGCTGCATTCAGTAGTAATAGTGGGTAAATGTGTATCTGTTAAATATTGCTGTTGCTTGAGTTTTAAACTTCACAAGAAAAATTACGTCTTCCTCCCACATTCAAAGCAGTGCTTTTGTAGAAGACACACTTTACAAAAAAACACTTCCTATCGCATTTCTTGTTCGTGGACGTTCACTATGGGGAAGTCGGCACATTGCTACCATTGGCTTGGTTTTTGTTTTCTCGTCACCACCCACAATTAGGTCACCGGTTATGATCAGAATAGCATGTTACTATAATGCTATTTCTGCTGTGTGCTATGTACATGCATACACAGTATATTAGGTGGAGCATGCAGTATACATACAGTACAGTATCCCATAATGCAATGCGCTCAACATTTCCAGTGTACTATAAGTGATATTGTCAGCCTTGATTTTTTTTTTCTTTAATTATTAATTGATTGGACTGCAAGAGTTTAAATGTGCAAAATACTGTGTATTTTGAGATTATAACTAGAAAGCATTTGCTCAATTAAACATGCAACCTGATAAGCTAATGTAACTTTAAGGTTCAAACCAAAAAATGATTATATAAAATTGCATTTTAGCAAACTATATGCACAGCATGCAGTATGTTAGTATTCCATTCAGAACATAATAGTAGCCACCACTAGTCACAATTGTACTTTGTCATAGCATTTTTAAAATATGTTTGGTTAGGGCTGTATTTTGGGGGAAAAATCAAGTTGTGACTTTTATGAAATAAATTTCAATGCGATTTAAATGTTTAAAAAGAGAAAAAAATGCATCCAGGTTTGTTGTGCTTCCTTTAGTTGCTGCACAATTTGACCAAAATTCTGACTATAAAATAATAAAAAATAACAATAATAGGAAACCTAATGAAAATTACTACAATTAGAATTTGAGGAAAAACAATACATTAAAAAAAATTATTATTAAAAGTATATTATTATTATTGCTGCTACTACTACTACTAAATAAAAATATTACAATTATTAAATAAAATAAAAATATTTTACTGAAAAAGTAAAGTAAGAAATATATATATTTTTTAATTACTACTGTACAATTATAATATTTATATTCATGTCTTAATTTCTTACTTTTTCAAACGTCAAACCTTTGAAAAATATTTTCGATGGAACACCACATGTAATAACAATAATGTCGAAATTTAATTTTCAATTACTACTGTAAAATTGCAGTATTTATATCTTAATTTCTTCATTTTTCAAATGTCAAACCACAGGGTTTCTGTTTTGTTATAAGAAGATGGTTGTTGCATGTTGCGTTCCCAAAATGCACATTAAAGTGACCCAAACTCTGAGCAGATGCAGAAAGGACGGTCGTGTGAATGGCTCTGAAACATTGCAAACACTCAGAAAATGAGCAGCTCGTGTGTAAAAGAACACAGTGCCATGCTTCACTTTGAAGCAACCAGCGCATATAGATATTTATTAAATTGAAGCCATATTGCAATTTTGCTTTCATTTTGATTAATGTTGCAGCCCTATATTTATTGGAAGATATTATCATAAACAAAACAACTTGTTCTGTGCTGCAAAACATTTATGTGCACGCTCACTCTTCGACCTACATGTCCTCCACAGAATGCCATTGTGCCGTTTAAAGAGCTTTGCGGTCTGTCTGCGGTGGCCAACCTGAAGCAGTGTATACTAGCGCTCTCCCCGCGCCTCATGGGCCCAGACAGCAGCCCTCTTCTGCTGTTTAACCTCAGAGATCAGTACCTCACCATGGAGGCCCAGGGCCTGCTGCCTGAAGTCCTGAAGAAAGTGGTCACCGCTTATGAGATGGTGAGTGCATTTCTTGAAAGGAAGAGGTCCTCCAAAAATGAAAATTCATTATTTATTCACACTCGTGTTTCCAGACCTATATGTGGTTATTTGTTTTCACTGAAACACAAAGAGCATATTTACATAGCTGTTTTTCATACAGTACAACAGACTGTATTCAGAGTGTTCAGGTGCCACAGAATAGCTTTGTTTGACTGAAATGTATTATTCTGGTCCATACACTGCAAAAAATTATGTTCTTCAATATTTTTGTCTTGTTTTAGTATCTAAACATTCTTATATGTGACCCTGGAGCACAAAAGCAATCTTAAGTCGCTGGGGTCTATTTGTAGCAATAACGAAAAATACATTGTATGGGTCAAAATGATTTTTCTTTTATGCCAAAAATCATTAGCATATTAAGTAAAGATCATGTTCCATGACAATATTTTGTAGATTTCCATACCGTAAATATATCAAAACTTAATTTTTGATTAGTAATATGCATTGCTAAGAACTTAATTTGGACAACTTTAAAGGCGATTTTCTCAATATTTAGATTTTTTTGCACCCTCAGATTCCAGATTTTTTCGGCCAAATATTGTCTTATCCTAACAAAAAGTTATTCTCAGTACAATCATCCCCATTTAAACCATAAAGTTTGAAAAAATAGATTTAAAATCATGTGCAAGGCCACTGAGACAGCATGCTGTTGTTGCACATAAAATATTAATGTTTAGAACAGTGCAAATACAAACACCATTAGAAACTCATAGTTCAGCATCACACACCATGATATGGGTTCAAATGAGAGCCCATTTCTCTCCAAAACGGTGCCAGTTTTAGCGTTTTGCCATAAATTATCAAGTTTAGTTATTCTTATTTCTTTGTTACAATTTTAACATAAATGCACATTGTTCTAGAAGGATGGCATCATGCCATACCTTTTACACATTTACTCGAATTGTTATGCTGATAATACAATTTGTAAGGAAAAATGCATGAAATAGCGAGGTATCTCTGGGGAAACTTTTTCAAAGGAAAACACGCACATGCACAAACATGTCTCTTTGCTGAGCCGCGGCGGTCTCGGTGAATCAGCAGCATCCACAACTGAATGGAACAAAAAGTGTTGAACTTGAAAATTGTTTGTGCGAATGCACTTGCTAAATGAAGGCGGATTGTACAAAATTGATTTTTTTTTAAAAACGTTTATTAACGAGCTGCAGTTTTATTACATCATGAGCTGGCACAGATGCAGTATATTAACGCCACGGGTCATCAATAAGGTGCAGATTGGTCCTCAATTTGTGTTTTCAACACACTAATTTTTGATTAGTAATATGCATTGCTAAGAACTTAATTTGGACAACTTTAAAGGCGATTTTCTCAATATTTAGATTTTTTTGCACCCTCAGATTCCAGATTTTTTCGGCCAAATATTGTCTTATCCTAACAAACCATACATCAATGGAAAGCTTTTTTATTCAGCTTTCAGATGATGTATAAATCTCAATTTCGAAAAATTGACCCTTATGACCCTTATTTCGTGGTCCAGGGTCACATATGTTTACATTTAGATATGAGAAGCAGAATGACTTTCAGAAAGAAAAAAAAGTTTTTTTAAATTATAAATATTTAAATATTCAAAAAAATTTAAAACCTTTTTTTTAAATGATGTTCTTCCTCAGTATTGTTTTGTCTTGATTTCCAGTACAAATATTGAAACATTATTTTATTTTTACATTTAGATGCATTTACTTAAAGCGAAAGGACTTACATCTTTCAGAAAAAAAGACAAAAAAACGGGTGATTTTTTTTTTCTTGTTTGAGAAGCTAATTTTGTTTAAGATTATTTAAATAAGATTCTTTTTTCTAACCCCTTTGGCAGATATTTTGTGTTGCTTTAATTTATCCAAGTGACTGCTGCAGAACGCACGCGAGAGAGAGACGAGGCAGCGCAGATCACGCGTCTCATAAATGAATTTACCGAACGTGGCACTTGCGGGAGTTAACACTGCATGCAATACCCACAACCTCACACCAAATTTCAGGCCGTGTAGGGAAGCCTATATACAAATCATTTAGTAAGCAGAAAACCGAAATTTACCTTAACATATTAAGCTAGAGGAAGATGCGACTTGATGCTTGAAGAATGCACTTCCAGCAGCCATGATAAACAGCTGGCGGTTAAAGTTTTCTATGCACAATTTGATTTGACGAAAGTCACGAGACCTATTACTCTCTATCCAACGTTGATGGATAAAAAAAATTTAAATAAGCATGTAACAACCACAAACGGAGTTAAAGTACCGATACATCACTTACAATGTACTCAAGTAAAAGTACACAATTTTTAAACTACTCAAAAAAGTACAATTACTGATAAAAACTACTTAATTACTGTAACGTGAGTATTTGTAATTCGTTACTTCACACCCCTGCTCATATGTGACCCTGGACCACAAAACCTAGTCTTAAGTGTCAATTTTTCAAAATTGAGATATATACATAATCTGAAAGCTGAATAAATAAGCTTTCCATTGATATATGGTTTGTTCGTTTGTCGAGATACAACTATTTGAAAATCTGGAATCTGAGGGTGCAAAAAAATCTAAATTTTGAGAAAATCACCTTTAAAGTTGTCCAAATGAAGTCCTTAGCAATGCATATTACTAATCAAAAATTAAGTTTTAATATATTTACGGTAGGAAATTTACAAAATATCTTCATAGAACATGATCTTTACTTAATATCCTAATGATTTTTGGCATAAAAGAAAAATCAATAATTTTGACCCATACAATGCATTTTTGGCTATTGCTACAAATATACCCCAGCGACTTAAGACTGCTTTTGTGCTCCAGGGTCACATATCATCAACATGTCAAAAATGGGCTTATTTATTATCGCATTGGTTTTATAAAAAGTTTGCAACAGCACTGTTCCAAAAACAAACACATTTATGAAAATAATCACAGAAAAACTAATTTTTTTGGCTGATTCCGAAATCTAAAGAGCAAAGTGTTTATTGTCCGATGACAAGCATATATGAATGAGCTGAACGATATGCACATCCTTGAGGAAACGCAGCGCTGCTTGTGCACCAGTTGAACAAGGGGTTGCTGTTGTCCTCCTCCTGGTCCCCCGCTCTATAAATACCCCCTATAGTGGTTTGTCTGCCACCAAGGCTGCAATTTCTCCAGCCATTAGTAATGTAATGACAGTGGGCATGTCAGCGATGAGACAGCTGCTGCAGCTGTGCGCGCATGAGGCCAGTACCCGCATCTCTGATACAGATACAACCAGAAAGCTATGGCGTGGCCTAGTGATTAAAGATCCAGTCATGGAAAACCAGGAAATATCAGGGGATTTTAAATGGTTTTCCATAGGGATGCACCGAAATGAAAATTCTTGGCCGAAGCCGAACAAAATGAAACACTGTGCCGAAGGCCGAATAGGGTTTTTAACGTTTTTTTCCCCATTTTGCCAATTTTTTCACCATTGCATAAATTAAATAGCCAAAATGTGCTTTTAACTGTTTTGTCTTGCTTTTTCAAAGAAAAAATCACTTACAAAACAACAATTTAAAAATATTTACTTAACACTGAACATTTTTTAGCATTCTAGCAGACATTATACCAATAAAGCACAACTTAACTTAAAATTAATAAGCTAGTAAAATAATATTTTTTGGCCATTTTTTTAGACCCCCTTCTTGAATCAGGCGTGATTTTTCCCTTACATATAAATGCAGCCTTGCTGAGCTGAAGACACTTCTTTTAAAACATTAGAAAATATTATAGATCCTAGTCTGAACACTGTGTAAATGTTACAATAAATGTTTTAATAGAGCTGTTGTAATTATTATTTTAATTTTTTTTTTCTTTTTACAGAGCAACAGTAAAATTACAATAATAACATTTATTAATGTTGACTGAGTTCTTGCTTTTTCTCAACTTTTATGTTGGCAGAAACCCGCAGGAAGACCTCAGTGCTTCTTTTTGTTGACAAATGATTCTCATTACGAATTTGGGAAGACGTTTGCTGCACGTATCGCATTGTCACATGGCTTGTAAAAGTTGATAAAAATTTTACTGAGCAGCTGACGAGTAACCGTTTCAGTGCAGATTTTCCTCGCGCTTTGGACTTTGAACCCTACCGCCGCGAGCTCGTGCAGCGCTGTTTGAACACATGCAATTCCTGCGTGTATTAGAAAACATAACATTCTGCAGTTTATTTAATTGTTTAAGGGCATTTCGCGATTTTAATCATCATACAGTAACCAGCAACAACCACCCTTCCTCTTCTCATCGAAGACATGCGATGCAGCACTAAACAGTCTCTCGCTGTCGGTGCTTGTAATGATTTTTGTGTCTTGCTCGGACGGCGGTTTCCACACTGCAGTCATGTTTGCTGCATTAGCGCGCGCCTCTATTTGATCGCGTCACGTCATTGTTCGGTACAATTTATTCGGTCTTTTCGCTTATTCGAATAATTTCGTTTGCCAAACATTCGGTGCATTCCATCCTTGAATTTTCTATAGTGCTGAATTTTTTCTAGTTACACTCTTCTCTGATGTACAATTCCATTCTAAGGCCTTTTGAAAGAAGGCTCTTCTGCTCTCAAAGGCTGCTTTTATTTCTTGCAAAAATGCTGTAAAAACAGTAATTTTGTGAAATATTAATATAACATGTTATTTTTAAATATATTTTTAAATGTAATTTATTCCTGTGATCAAAGCTGAATTTTCAGCATCATTAATCCAGTCTTCAGTGTCACATGATCCTTCAGAAATCATTCTTAAGCCTCGTACACACCGGGACGATTATCGCGCACGACTTTTTCGACGCGTCTTTTGTGTTCAAACCCAAGCGATTTTCACAGGCGATGAGCCGAGTGAACGGACAAATTCACTCCCTGACATTAGATGGCGCTTACTAAAAAACCGAAATACCCCGGTACTCATCGAATCCTATTTGATCTGCAATTCCTCTCCATAACCACTCCCACTTATCGAGATTTTTGTAGTCACTGTCGCGTTTGTCATAAAGCCCTTTGTGTTCAGACACCAATGAGACCAGCAGCTCTACATTCATCTTTGTCGTTAGGTATCAATGTGTGCTCGGCAAGACCGTTTTGTGCTTGAGCGCCACCTAGTCGTGTTTTACTGTAACTTCAGCAGCTCCAGGCACATGAACAAAAGCGAGCCCGAGGCGTTTTTTAAAAAAATGACGCTTTTACGCCTGACGTTTTGTGCGTAGGTGTGCACACTCACATTGGCGCCCTTTGTTTAGTTACGAGGCGTTAAACGTCGGCGATAATCGCGTGCGATATTCGTCCCGGTGTGAACAAGCCTTAACATGATGATTTGCTGCTCAAGAAACATTTCTTATTATGAATGTTGTGTTGTTGTATAATTTACATACTATATTGAAAATAAAACCGTAATAAAAAAATCAAAAAAACAATAAAATATAAATAGATAATAATAATAAATATTAAATTAGTATAAATAATAAATTAGTATTGTATAAAATGGCAGGATTCTTTGATTAATAGAAAGTTTAAAAACAGCATTTATTTGAAATAAAAACCTTTAGTAACATTATATATTATAAATGATTTCACTGTTACTTTTGGACAATTGAATGCATCCTTTCTGAATAAGAGTTTATTTTTTTCAATAAATGAGTAAACAAACACACCTTTGAACAGTAGTGTATGCCTACAAATTCATTCCCTCCAAAGCACTTTCATTAAAAAAATTTTTTTTTTTAAAGATTAAAGTATTAAATATACCAGATCGTCTGTGTTGGCTCAATAAATGTGTCGGAATGATTTTGCAGTGAATTGATTTTTGGATGATTTGAATGAAGAGCTAGTTTGATAGATTAGATGAATTCAAGTTGATTAAAATGCATTCATGAACTTTCCCCAGTGTGCCATTGATCATAATTCTTAGCTTTAAGTTACTCCAAATGGGGTTGCTACTATAATGTGTGCACTGTAAGTAGCTTTAGTGTCACCTAACTGGATTTGTGCATTTTCTGTCGAGAATGTGAGTGGTATTTGCCTGTGCAAGCCCAAATCTGATTCTTTCAGCGATTGTATTAGTTGCAGATGAAGGCAACCACTACATGGATCTAAAAAGGTGTGAAGAAATAGTTTTGACACTTGCGTACTGTTAGCTTTCCTGTCTGCATCTCTGTCAGGTCTGGGCGACCGTCGGCACGTGGCGAGGCCATCAGAAAGTGCGCGCACCGACCCGACTTCCTGGAAAGTTGCCACAGCCTCGTGATTGATCTCTGTGAGAGCTTTCTGAGCACGAGCCATCAGAGATAGACGCTAAAGCAGCTGTTCTGCTCTTTGTTGACATGGAAATATAATCTGACCCCGACAAGTGACCCTGCCATGCTTTTGTTCACTATAGGGATGTACGATTCAATTAGACTGACCTGCGGGACATAAGGACCTGTGCCGAGTTTCAGCTAATCCTTTGTTTCTACATCACAAGAGCCATTCTTTCTGAGCACGAGCCATCAGAGATAGACGCTAAAGCAGCTGTTCTGCTCTTTGTTGACATGGAAATATAATCTGACCCCGACAAGTGACCCTGCCATGCTTTTGTTCACTATAGGGATGTACGATTCAATTAGACTGACCTGCGGTACATAAGGACCTGTGCCGAGTTTCAGCTAATCCTTTGTTTCTACATCACAAGAGCCATTAATTTCCTGAAGATGACGAAGTCAGCTGATTCAGTGTCATAGAAGCTTTTGTAACTCGTTTCCAGAAACATATTTCTGTACTTTAAAGTAAGCATAAAAAACAACAACAACAACAAAAAACTTTTATTCAGCAAGATTTTTCAAATAAATACACTTTTTATTAATCAAATGAAAATGTATGATGTTGTCCACAAAAAATATGAAGCAGCACAAAATAGCATTAAATCAGTATATTAGAATGATTTCTGCAGGAGACACTGAAGACTGGAGTAATGATGCTGAAAATTCAACTTTGCATCACAGGAGTGAATTACATTTTAAAATATATTATAATAGAAATCAGTTATTTTAAATTGCAATATTTCACATTATTACTGTTTTTACTGTATTTTTGATCAAATAAATGCAGCCTTGGATAGCATAAGAGACTTATTTATAAAAAAAAAATCTTATGTACCCCGAATCTTTTAACAGCAGTGTACTATATCATAAAATATTCATCATGATATTTATGTATTTGCTCTGAAATGATTCGAATGAAGGGTGTTTTTTTATTTTATTTAATCAACCATCATTTCTACAAAACAGCCGTTGTTACCAAATAGATTCAACATGTTAAATGCAGGAAGTTTCAACAGTTAAAGCATGACTGCACATTTCCCACCCTGTTATGTTTTGTAATTTGTAAACTCTTCCCAGAGGTCTTTGTTTTTATGATACGGGCCAGCGTTTCAAGTGTCTAAAGGTGAGAATGAGCATATGCATAATCTGCATGAATAAACTTAAACAGAGGCTTGAGACTGAGATGAACTCTGCAGTAAATCATAACATATAGCTCATTTACATATAGACTTATTAAATATACAGTAGCGAAAACGTTAATTAGCATTATTAAAATTGTGTTTATTTCTAAGGGTACAGAATAAACATGAAAAACAACATGTAAGAAACCTAGATAAGCCTTATAAGTGATCTTCAGCAAGGAAAAAGGAATCTAAAATGCCCTTTAATAAATGCAACTTTACTTTGTCTTTCTTGGCAGCATGCTGAGTCTCATAAGAGAAGTTTTTTGAACTAGGCTCTGGCTCTCTGATGTGGTTGGTGTTGTGGCGCTGCAGGATCTGTAGCCGCTGGCCTGTGCTGCTGAGACGTCTGTCTGAATTAGTTTTAGTGTGTGTCTGAATGGTCTGGCATAATTAAATGTAGGACTCTGCTCACCTCGTTAGAAGGGTGTGGGTCCACGTTCAACAAAAGAGCATATCTGTTACATAATCTGGCCCACTTCCTGTCCTGCTATGACTTTCCACAACCAATTCAGCGACCATGTACTTCCTGTTTTGCATTGTAGCTGCTAATCTTACATTGTTCAGAAGGTTAACAATAGTGCTGTCAAACAATTATATAAATATATATATATATATGTATGTATATGTATATATGTGTGTGTATATATATTTATATTATATATAAATATATTTAATATATAAACATAGCATATTTTTCTGAAATATATACATGCATGTCTGTGTATTTATATATACATAATAAATATACACACAATACACATATATTATGTAAACAAAAACTGAATTAACTTAATTTGGATGCTATTAATCGAGATACATTTTTTGTAGTTAAAATTATTATTTTTTTTAATAAAAAGTGTGCGTGTTTTTCATAAGACAATTGTATAACTTGTATAATGGTTTAGAATTTGAAATAATATTTGTGAATTATACAGCTACTAGCTACTGAATAATTTACTGTAAAATGAATAACTATACAGGACCAATATTCAGGCGTACATTCTTAAACTTAACTTATCTTCTTGCTTTTTATACAAAAGTACCACAGGAAAGTGGTTTTTAATTAATTACGGTCTAATTATTTTATTTTGTTTAATTGTAATTGTTTATTTTTTGAGTGATTGCAGTGTATTTGTTTTGTTTCATATTTAGATATAAAATTCTTAAACCCAACTTATCATCTTGCCTTTTATATAAAAGTACCACAGGATGTTACTTTATTTTACTTTTTATTTATATGATTATTTTATTACTATTAATTTATTTTATTTTGTTTAATTTTTATTACATTTTTTGAGGGGTGATTGCAATGTATTTATTATGTTTAATTCATATGACCTCTAATATAATTTGCAATAATATCTCAATTAAACAGCTACTCTATGACCCATATTCAGGCACAACTTCTTAAACATGACACATCTTCCTGCCATTTTATACAATACTAATTTATTATTTTTTATTATTATCTATTTATATTTTATTGTTTTTTTTTATTACGGTTTTATTTTCAATATAGTATGTAAATTATACAGCTACTGTATGACCCATATTCAGGCACAAATTCATAAACATAAGGTGTCTTTCTGCCATTTATTCAAAAGTAGTACAGGATAATGTATATTGCTTTTATTATTATTTTATTTTTCATTGTTCAGGTAAATGACTGTATGTTTTATATGACCTCTGATATAATTATACACCTACTAGCCTATATGACCCATATTCAGGCATAAATTATAAACATGAACTCTTCTCATCATTTAGACAGAAGGAGAAAATACTACTACTTATTTATTTATTTTAATATTTTATTGCTATTTATTTATTTCTTTTACTTTATTTTTCTGTTGACTGGAATGTATGTTTTGTTTCATATGATCTTAGGCGCAAATTCATGAACATGACATGTCTTCCTGCCATTTATGCAAAAGTAGGACAGATTTTTTATTTTATTACTACCTATTGATTGTAGGCTATTATTTTTTACATTTTGCTTTTTTATTTTATTTTCTGTGTGACTGGAATGTGTTTGTTACATTTCTTATGACCTCTGAATGCATGCGAGTATCTGAAGGGTACAGGCCACTGTGGTACACTACAAATGAGCTGTTGATGTATTATCTAAAAACCGCACAGATGCTCATTATGCGTCTCTTTCTCCCGTGTTCACAGATGATCCAGACCAGCCAAACGCTGCTGGAGAACTCAGACAGCGTGTACGAGCGAATACTGCAAGTCCAGAAAGCAGGTAAGAATGAAAAAGCATATGAGAGAACGAAAGCAAAGACAAGGCGAGCGAGAGAAAGAGAAAGACACACAGTGTTCCACAAGGGACGGGTGTTTCGTGGAACACAGCCGATCGACGCAGCCCTTCGATCGCAGCTCCCTCTGAAATAGAAAGAAAGCACAAGTGCATTCATACTAAAAAAGCTCAAAGAGAAAGAACTAATTATGCCACGCTGTGTTATATAAGGTTCATTGTGCGTTTCTCTTCACCTGTGTGATGTCCTGCATTTCAAACACCATTCAAGTAGGGTTTTTTTGACTCTCAATAGTGTCATTCGCTCTGTGTTCTCTAATTAACGGGGACTTAAAGGGTAAACATCTATGGCCTATCAAAGCCATGCAATCAATGTGATGCCAACAGCTGCATGATGCATTTGCCGAAGATCGGCCTCAGTTGCATTCACTCCGAAATGAAAGAGAAAAGCCGAATGCAGAAGAAAGGCAGCATTTGTGTAATTTTAAGGTGCATCTGTGGCCTTTTGAAATTGCATTGATTTTTTTTTTTTTAAGTGCACAATGTAGCTTCACTTCTGATCTCACAAATCAAATAAGAAAAATTCTACATATCTACATAAAAAATTCAATCTAGCCAGGCAAATGATGCTATTTCAAGTTTTGCTTTTTTTATTAGTGAAAAAAGATATGTGCATCATTCCTGCTGTGATTCACATTTCCTCATTTCCATGTTGCTTTTTCTCTGATTACGTCCTATTGCGTTCATAAAACCTTGTGATGCAGAGTGGAAACATTGATAATCATTTAGTTGTGTTGCTGGGAGACAGTGATTGGCAGGTGATCGATGCGGGAGGCTGGCAGTGTGTTTCATTGATCGCAGCTGATGGAATCTTGGCACAGGAAGCTGTTAGAGTTCATTAGATGTTCTCTCGATGAACAATTATCAGCCGCACCTAAATGCACACACTACCGTTTTGTTTTGTCAAGCCAACACTAAATCAATAAGTTTCAATACCGCATGTGCCATTTTATGTCCTGTTTGGCTTTTATAATGGCCAAATAAATCTTGATGCACAGCGGTTATTAATGCTTATTAAAGGGGTCATATGATGTTGCTAAAAAGAACATTAATTTGTGTATTTTGGTGTAATGAAATGTGTTTATGCGGTTTAAGGTTCAAAAAACACATTATTTTCCACATACTGTACATAATTGTTTCTCCTCTATGCCCCGCCTTTCTGAAACGCGTAAATTTTTACAAAGCTCATCAGTCTGAAAAGCAAGGTGTGCTGTGATTGGCCAGCGATCCAGTGCGTTATGATTGGCCGAATACCTCAAGCGTGTGACGGAAATGTTACGCCCCTACCATACTGTGGCATACTGTGGCCCTGTCAGGCCGGAGCGATGATTCAAAAACATGAAAACCCATTATAAACGAGGCATTCGTTGCATCCAGTGGGGACATAATTATGGATTATAATAACTTGTACCGTCTTTTTACGCGTTGCGTTGCATCGCGCCGCGTAAACATAAAACCATGTCTGCATTTGTGATCGGAGAAATGACAAACAACAAGCCTACTCTACACTGCTCAAAACTCGTGTTTGAATCATCAGTGGCAAATTCTTTAAATATAAAAAACATACTTACAGTCTGTGAGTCAGGACAGCCGGCATTGTAGGCTACTCTACCAGGATCAGGAAACAGTCCTCCATAAAATGTGCAGCACACATCTGAATATTTGGGTTGAAGTGTTCTGGAGCAGTGTTGTAAATACAACTTAACCACTGATTTCTAGTCGTGTCCATTTTTGGAAGACCAAACAAAGTAGTTTTGGTTTCACAACGAAACACAGCATCACACATGGCGGCCTAGAGTGAGCGGAGGTCGGTGGGCTTGAGAACGGCGCGGCCGGCGAATTCGACGAAGGAGCATCCGGAGGGCTTGCGGCAACCACATGTGACGACCCTGGGCTGGACTCTGCTTCGTCCACGGTGAAAGCCGTTCCGCCGGATCAGGCATGACCGAAGCAGATATCGTCCTCTTTTGGAAAACCAAACAAAGTAGTTTTGGTTTCACAACGAAACACCACATCACACATGGCGGCCTAGAGTGAGCGGAGGTCGGTGGGCTTGAGAACGGCGCGGCCGGCGAATTCAACGAAGGAGCGTCCGGAGGGCTTGCGGCAACCACATGTGACGACCCTGGACTCTGCTTCGTCCACGGTGAAAGCCGTTCCGCCGGATCAGGCATGACCGAAGCAGATATCGTCCTCTTTTGGAAAACCAAACAAAGTAGTTTCGCTTTCACAACGAATCACACCGTGCCTTTTTTTTTTTTTATTCTACAGAGAGAATAAAAGTTACGCCTTCTTTCTTTGCGTGAATATTTGGGCGGCGTTATACAAATCTTCCCACATCGTGACGTAGATATGTGGGGGCGTGTTAGAACGAGCCGTTTTAGGTAGGCGTGGCTGACATTTAACTTATAAAAAGAATATCTCTTTGGATTTGAGACTTTAGTCTTTGCAACTTTACAGATCTTCTTTATGCACCAAGAACTTGTAACACTCCAAAGAGAAAGGAAAAATTGAAATCGCATCATATGACCCCTTTAAAGCAAGTTACACGATTACTGTTGCTCATACTTAGGTGTTTATTAAAATCCTTAAAGGGGTAATTAATCCAAAAAGTGAAAATTTACTGTTAATTTAATCATCAAAAATGTAGGTTAGCATAACAGTAAAGAAGAAACTGTGGTCCTTTGTGATTCATAAAATGCAAGCCAGCGACTTGATCCTATGATGAATGAATCATTCAGCGCTCCAGTTCTTCCAATAGTACCTGAAATATATAGTTCAGTCATGAAACTCTAGATGGCGCATTCTGACGGGGTGTTAACGTAACTGATGATATTCAGAGAGTTAAACGACTTGGCACAAGCTGATTGGTTCATGCTGCAAATGCAGCCAATGAGTTTACTGCCTTGCATTTATATGGCTGGCTAGCATTCACTTGAGATTCCTGTAGCGAGCTTTCGGAGTTCTCTGAAACCCTCCACCTTCCCCAGCTCCACCTGTATAGATCTGCTACGGGGTTATTTTATATGCTATTTGTGCAGAAACAGTGCGTCTTAAATACTCATGGCACCGTATCGCCATATGCATTGGCAGTAGCAAGTTCCTGTACTTGCTTGCAGCAGCAGCAGCAGCAATAATCTACAACTACAGCAATAACCAACAGCAGCAGCAATTCAGCAGCAGCGTAGCAGATCTGTTCCGCCAAGACCAAATACATTAACATTGTCATATCCATCACCATGCTAAAATATTTAGAGAGTTGTCATGATTCAACTGAGGAAACAGTTTAGACTCGGAACTAACACTGATGAACCGGTGATATGCACATACATGAACCGAACACGTTTTTATGGTTTCTCATGACTTATGTAAAAAGGGGATCCGATGAAAACTAGTTTATTCACTTTACATGCTTCAGATGTGTAAACATCCACGTTTCACATCATTATTGGGTGCTTTAATAATGTAATTGCATATAGGTTGCGTATTTTGTCTGATAAACAAACTAGTGAATTGAACCAGATCACTGAAACGAACTGTCCAAAAGAACCATTTCACAGAAAATAATCAGATTTCTCCATTTGCTTGAGGCTCTGGATTATTATGTTGTAAATTATGTTCAGTTTCTTGCACAGACCGGTTGTTTTGCTTCATAAGACCTCAATATATCATCAGGAGCCACAGGTATTCATTTTGTGTTCCTTGATATGTTTTTTTTATTCTAAAAAAACATACCACTGCTGACTTGCATTTTATGAATCACCAAAGACCAGGGTATGAAGAAAAAAAGTCACCTAAATCTTGGATGTCCTGAGGGGGAGTAATATAAGAACAAATGTTCCTTTTTGGGTGAACTATCCCTTTAACCCTAAATAGCAAATGTTAATTCACAAATTGGTTCCTAAAATCATACTGCTTTTATCAAGGAAAGGTTACTTTTCTAAGTGCTCAGACTTGCATCCTAGCACCTGCTGAGTTATAGCTTTAGAATAACTATCTTTACATTTTCTGAAGAAAGCGTGAGTGTTGCTTGCCTTTGCAATACTCCCCATGATGCTGTGAGTGTGGGTGATTGCCAAGACATGGCTATATGCTTGCTAAGGTGTTCTGAGATGCGGTTAACATGTAAAGAGCAGCATTAGATTAACTTAGAACAACCTAGCAACCACTATGAACATGCTGCATAAAAATGCACTAGGAACACCTTAGCAACCATTTACCCCACTCTTGCTTTCTTCAGAAAATGTGAAGATGTGGTTCATCATCAATCTATCACTCAGTCGCTTCCATCTTTGATTTCTTCTGCTTAACAGTCATTTCCCACCACTTTTAATGCAGTTTAATATCCTGCGCCAGAAGTGAGACAAACCACAAAGCTTGTATTGATTTTCAGAGTCTGTGGCCACATCAAATATTCATCCTCTTTTGTCCCAGCACAAGCACACAGAGAACGGCTTTGTCTGATCTGCAGTAAACACTGTAAATCAATCTCTGCGGTTTCTTGTCTCTCTTAAGAAGCCCATCTCCGCCTGGTGCACTTCAGAGTCCCGCATGAACCCATTAGTTAATGTGAATGAACGGCCCACTGGCAGCAGCTTTACTTCTCTTGAGGTGTGGCAGAGATGGACTGATGGAGCTGTATGAGGAGTTCGAGCTGCTAACGATGAATAGGAAAAGTGGGTCAATGCTTGCCCATTCCCATGTGGAATCCAGTGGAAAACTCCGGCATCGACAGCCCTGAATAATCAAAACTGGCCACTGCAAAAGTCCGAGCAGGTATTGATCTACAGGCAGAGTAAATAACATGCTGCCTTTTGAGTAAAGCAGTGCCGGCCAGTGCTCCAAGCATCTAAGAGACCTATAGAGCATATACGTTTGCTGTAAATATTTGAAAATCTGTGCACTAACAATCAACCTGATGCCAGCGGGAGTTGGTTGCTTGTAAGGAGGCTGTGCTTATGTGCTTTGGATTTGATATACTAGTAAAATGGATGCATGGCTTGCATGCAGACCAAGATGAAATGAGTATTATCTAATAAAACTAACATAAAGTAATAAAATACCCTGAGCAGTGTTGTTAAGTAAAACTAATATTATTAAAATATTTTTCTGTAATTAAAATAAAGATTAAACAAATAATAGATTAAAAACTTGAATTAAACATAAAAACATACATGTTGTCTTGACAGCTAACTGAAATAAAGAAAATGAATCTATAAAGAAATATAAAAAAAAAACAATAAACAAAAAACTAATGACAATGACAGAATCACAGGACAAAAATTTTAATTGAAACTAAAAATATAAAAATACAATCTAATTCTAAGCTAATATATACTATAGAAATAACACTGCATCTACTGTAAGCCATAGATGCATACAAAAAAACGAATAAATAAAAATCTATGGTCATAGATGGACACAAGTCAGTTTTCATGCTGTAAAGCGCCCTCCATATTTTATATATATTTTCTGTTTGTTTACATTTTCAAAAATCATGTTTTTTACTATGTTATTATGATTTTATTGTGTTAGTTAGCTGTATTCTTTAGTTATTTTTAACCTAATCAAAATAACCCAACTGCAGTTTGATTGAGATTAATTGGAATGCACAATGAAAAAACAAGTATGTGTGTGTATATATATGTATATATATATAAAAATCTATGGTCATAGATGGACACAAGTCAGTTTTCATGCTGTAAAGCGCCCTCCATATTTTATATATATTTTCTGTTTGTTTACATTTTCAAAAATCATGTTTTTTACTATGTTATTATGATTTTATTGTGTTAGTTAGCTGTATTCTTTAGTTATTTTTAACCTAATCAAAATAACCCAACTGCAGTTTGATTGAGATTAATTGGAATGCACAATGAAAAAACAAGTATATATATATATATATATGTATATATATATATATATATATATATATATATATATATATATATATATATATATATATATATATATATATATAAATATACACACACACACACACACACACAGTTTGTAACCATGGAAATAAGTTTCCACAAAAATAATGGGAAATTTAGATGCCTTTTTAATTTAGTGATTTTCTTTAATAAGTTAGATGAAGCGCAGCAGAATAGAACAGAGAGGGTCTCAACTTGACACGGCGTAATAAAAATATGACCCTGTGTGTGGAACTGAAAATACAGGGTCAAAGCAGCTGACAAAAACAGAGGTGCACGCTTATTAAGATAATTACGATAATCTGCAGGACGAGCAGTGACAGCGCTTTTCTGAGTGTTCTTTAATTAAGTTGGCCAGTGAGTCTTCACATACTGTAATGACAAAACATGATGCTTTGTTTTGAATTTGCTGTTTTTAAATTTTTTTCAAGGATGCAAGGTGCTGAAAAAAACATGATGCAATGCAACAGTGTATTTTGAAATATGGAAATAAGCTATAGATAAATAACTATTATAGATAAACAATACTGTAAACAATAAAACTATTTCCACTACAAACCAGTGTGTTTATGATTACAACATTACATTTAAATATTGTGATAATAAACATCAGTTTGCAATATAAAGGAGGATAACGGACTGTTTTTGTACATCTAAAATAACTGGACGTGAAAAACACCAGAAGGCTCACACATTAAAGTTACAAATGTCAAGGTGGATACAGTATGTAGGCTACATCAATGCCAAAATTGTTTAAAGAAAAAAATAGTTCACCCAAAAATTTTAATTTGCTGATAATTTTCTAACCCTCAGGTCATCCCAGATGAGTTTGTTTATTTCTCAGAACAGATTTGGAGAAATGTAGCATTCCATCACTTGCTCACCACTGGATCCTCTGCAGTGAATGGGTGCCGTCAGAATGAGAGTCCAAACAGCTGATAAAAACATCACAATAATCCACACCACCCCAGTCCATCAATTAACATCTTGTGAAGTGAGTGGTGTGGATTTGTGTGATGTATTTATCAGCTGTTTGGACTCTCATTCTGACGGCACCCATTCACTGCAGAGGATCCAGTGGTGAGCAAGTGAAGGAATGCTACATTTCTCCAAATCTGTTCTGAGAAAGAAACAAACTCATCTTGGATGGCTTGAGGGTGAACTGTTCTTTTAATCTGTTCATTTAAAGATCTATTAGCGCATCCAAAAAGCAAGTTTAAGTTGCCAGCATGCTGCCATTGCAGTCACTCTCGTTACTGCGGTTGACAGGCGGCGCATGAGGAATAGCAGCGTGCCAGACTACAGGCATTTCTGTAAAACAAAGTCATTTAAAGCACATAAAAGGCTACGAAGTGATGCGCGGGTGTCTTAGAAGCACGCTGTCACCCTCACACATGCATTGGGGCGCTGCGGCATTCTTTCATGCTGTCTGCGCAGTGTCAGAGCTGGCATCCACAGAGACGTCGCGCGTGTGGAAAGACAGCCCGGGTTTTCCCACTCTTCCTACAGTATGTTGCTAGGCAACCCCTGCCACGAAGAGCCGCCGGAGTGCCATTGGCCGCCTTCCTCGGCTCGATCACGCATCATTAACCCGACAGCACCTCTCCTTGCTTACCGCCCGTCAAATCCGAGGGGCTCGCAGACGCGAGAGCCCACCACCACTGAGGTTAACAGAGTGTGAAAGTAACGCCAGGATTGAATACAAATCATCTTGAAATATGCTCGCGCTGCTCACGGTAATGGCTTCCCCCTCTTGAGCATTATTGCTCTATTTGTACGAAGTCAAACACTGTCTCCCCAGGCTTGTGTGCCGCCTCATTGGCCAGCGATCTGCATCTAGAGACCGTCGTTTAAGCCGTGATCTCCTTTCAGAGAGGGTTTACAGCTGTGGGAGCGTTTGCACACCTAGATGTCATCGCTGAGAATGCGAGACGGAGCACAACAGATACACAGTTATAGGCGGATTAACTCTCACACGCTGTTGCTAATGTATACAAAAAGACAGAAACAGCACAGGGTTTGATGAACGTTCCCATTGTCAGTCATTCAGGGGTTTAGGAGGGACAGGATTTGTCCTAATTCCTCTTCATTCCCTAACTGTGCTTTGCCAAGTTGCTGATCACCAAATATGCAAGTTGATGCATGTAAATATGCGGCCATTTGCAATATTCTGAGGTTTTTGTTGTTTAGTTTAGTGTTTTTAAACACAAAAATTCCACTGTGAACACACATGTCGATATCCAAAAAGGACCAAATCGCCATAAAAAGAAGCATAATAAATTTCAGTCTGTTCCTCACAAACTGTTATGTTTTATAGTATTAAATTAGTATTAATTACTTGATATTACATTTCATTTATACATTTTTGTCTATATATTTAAGTTTAATTATTGCAGTATTATTTATAGTTTTAATCTTATAGTATTAGTTAGATTTATATATTATGGTTTTACATTTTACGTTTTTATTTGTGGTTTAAATTAGGTTTACATTTTATATTTTCAGTTTTCATTTTAATTTAATTTTTATTGGTTTTATGGTCTTTCAACATTTTTATTAGCTTTTGTATAATAAATTTAACATAGCATAACCTTTTTAAATATAAATTGAAATTCCTTGTTCCTCACGCAAACAGTATTCTTTATATATATTAGGGATGTGCATCTAAGTAACTGAGGACGATACGATACACATCTCGTTAAAGATACATATTAAGCAGCTACCGATGCGATGCGATACGATTCACCCCATTACGATACAGTGCGATCTGATTTCGATTCGATTCAACATAATGCGATTCAATGCAATATGATGCAATAGAAAAAATATGATGCTATGCAATTCAGTATTGTACATATAGATAGTTTTCATGTATTCCTTTGGTTCAGACAGACAGCAAATCATAAATTAACTTAAGTGCATTCTGACTTCTAAACCCTCGGTGTCCGTAGTGTTGTGATACGTCATATTCACGTAGCAGCAGTGGCGCTTGAGAAACCAACCTACTTAGAAAATATTGGTCACTTTCTAAATAATAAAAGTATAGCGCATCCACTAATAACTATATATAAATAAACCGGTTTTAACTGATGCAAATATGTTAGAAACGATGCATCGCGATACAAATGGCAACTTTTTAAAATCGATGCATCGCATCGTTAACTTTTATGCCGATGCACCGAGCGAATCGGGGAATCTTACCATCCCTAATATATATAATTACAGTTTTTATTAATATTTTAAATTATCTTTTATTTTTAGATTTTTCCATTTGAATTCTAATAAATTTTTTAGTGAGTTTTGTTTTATGCTTAACCTGTTTTTGTAACAATTTTATAATAATAAGTTTACATAACAACCAGTGTTATTTTAGTATTATTTATGTGATTACCGTTTTTATTAATACTTTGAATTAGCTTCTATTATTATATTTTCAGTTTTATTTTTCATTTTAGTTTGATTTATAGTAATTGTATTTATTTATATTTTTTGTATTTATATTTAAGTTTAATTAATTTTTAGTTTAGCTTTAGTTTTTTTTAGTGTTTCAACTTAGACTTCTTTCAGTTAGTTGCCAAGACAGCAATTTTCCTTAATTTTTTCCTTCTAATATTTATTTAATTTAATTTCAGCTTCATTTCAAAAATGTTTTTAATATCTTTAGTTTTAGTAAATGATAATAAACCTGCACTCAAAACAATCATATGTCAATATATGTCAAACAAATGTCATTTTATTTAGTTATTATTGTTCATTTTAGATTCAAACCCAACGACAAACTTTGGCAAATCCTGTGCTTAATTCTTCATCAAGTGCTTATTGCAGATTTGTTTCCTGGCAGCTTGAGTCCTGAAACCAGCCAGTCAGATTGAAACTTTGCATTTTCACTCGTATCTTGTCATATTTGTGTGCAACGTGCATCATATCGGTGGCATTTATTTTGAAGATGCAGCACACCAAACTAAACTATCACTGAAAAGAGATGCTTCCTCTCCTCAGTGGCCGTTCTTAGATCAGTGCGAACGAAAGAAAGACAGAAACAGAACGGTGCAGTTCTTTGGTGACGAATCTCTTCTGTGTTCTTTGCCTTGATGCTAATGCAGTCTGAAAGGATTTATGTCTGTCTGTCTGCTGCGCCCACGCTCGCATCTTCTCATCTCTGCTTCCTCCCTTCTTTCTTTTCTTCCTCTCTTTTTCTTTCTCTTTTAAATGTGTTATTAGCCACCTGTTTTCTGACCGCGTCACAAGCGTTGTCCGTCCTCGTTTGCACCGCGCGGCTCAAGGAGAAACTTGACACTCGCAATTTACTGCAACAAGCCGCCAGTCTGGACGATAAAAACACCAAACACAAAGAGATGGACCTGCTGTATGTGACACAATAAGCCCTGTCCTCGCGTCTCCCACGAGGCTTTAATCCGAACCAGCAGAATAAACTCGCCTCGTGGTGGTGTGTGTTGAGATGACGGGAAGTGAATGTGCGCCCACGTCCCATAGTATCTTTGATCCTGGTAACTAAAGTTGTCAAAGCTTATGAATACATGAAAAGCTTGACTAGTTGCAGGGATTTTGTTGCCGGCAGGAGTTCAGATGGCTTGAAACTCTCTCAAATTGGCCACGAGCCATCCTTATTGTTGTGCATATTGAGCTGGGACATCCCACAAACAAAATATTGGACTATTATTTGCAGTGATTTAAGGCACATTTTAAGTTCTTTTAGACTAGTTTTACAATTGTTCTGTATATCACGATTCAAGAATCGGAGCATGTTTTAATAACGTCTCTGATTTGAAATTCAACTAGTTGATGTGGTTAATTTCTATTAATCAATTCAAACTGTTGATTCAAATGAAATGATTCAATTCTGAACTCTGATGGAAATAAGCTTTCATATATTAAAAATGATTCTATTAAAATGTGTTGGTAAATATTGTTTATTATAAAGTATTGTGATATTGGTGCATATCAATTGGAAATTGGTGTTTATTGATTTTTGCTGGTTTTCAATCATCTGTTTTAAATTGTCACAACAGTTGATTGGTTGGAGGCATGGTTTCTCATATTTAATTGCAAACTGCAATACATGTGGAAATTTACACTACTGTTCAGAAATTTATGGTCAGTACATTTTTTAAGAAATAAATTGTTAAATTATAATATTTAGCAAGGATGCATAAAATGAGTCAGATCTGACAGTAAAAACATTTATAATATTACAAAATATTTCTGTTTCAATTGAATGCTGTTCTTTTGAACTTGTTATTCATCAAAGAATCCTGGGAAAAAAATGTATCGGGGTTCAAAAATTTGAAGCAGCACAACTGTTTTAAACATAGATAACAATAAGAAATGTTTCTTGAGTAACATATCAGCATATTTTCATGATTTCTGAAGGATCATGTGACACTGAAGACTGGAGTAATGATGCTGAAATTTCAGCTTTGCATCACAGGAATAAATTACATTTTAAAATATATTCAAATAGAAAACAGTTATTTTAAATTGTAATATTTAAAATTATTACTGTTTTTTTTTTCTTGGTGAGCATAAGTCTCTCTCTCTCTCTCTCTCTCTCTCTCACTCTCTCTAT
>NW_015505332.1:3427073-3435364 GCF_001515645.1 Sinocyclocheilus grahami
TATATATATATATATATATATATATATATATATATATATAGACATAATTTTTGGGCATATTTGCCAGCTCTGATCTGAACTTCTGAATGTGTCATTTCAGCGATGGAGTTCCATGAGAAACTACACGAGATGGCGATGAAGGAGGGACTGAAGGGAAGAAAACTCCACAAATCTGTAGAGAGCTTCACCTGGAACATCACGATTCTGAAGGTGATCACAGCTGAGACTCTGAACAGCCGTTTAACACCTGTGAAAAATTCTGCTCCCATTTGAGATGACGATATGCATATATTTGACCATAAGAAGATTTTAGCACTCAGATGTGCAGCTTATGATTTAAGATGCTGTGATGTATCGCAGTTAACATCTTGAATATTTAATGAGTATTAATACTTTCTCAACCAATGTGGCAGTTTTGGGACACTGACTGTTTAATTCGGGGTTGCACAACACAAAAAGCAAATAGCCTGTAATAGAATTCAGAACTGCACCGTTAACTAGATTTGCATTTCCTGAAGGAAATACCTCGGTGCTTTCACAAGGCAGTCAAAGAAACGTGTTAAAGGTTGAGTTATGTTTAGGTGTTAGACGTTTGGTTCAGCATGAGTGAAAGCCTGCAGTATAAAGGTGGCGATTGATTCGTTATGCTTTGAATTGAATATATGTTCATCATTATAACCGGATCCTAGATTTTGCATATGGTCACAACCACTCACAGAACTTAGAAGCAACAGTATTTATAAAAGTTTATTATTTATTGCATAAAATGAGTAGCACCTCAGTTTTTGAAATAAAATAAAAAAAGCATTATTTGTGGCAATGTTCACACAGAAAGTGCGTGAGCTCAAATCAGTGAGGCCTGTGATCAGTCAGCTCTAAAAAGAAATACAAAATCTGTGCTAATTAAAAGAAAACAAGCGGATAAATAGATTGAATCCAACATTTCTTCATAATATAGCATAACAAGAAAATTATAAGCAATTTTTCGTACGCCAATCCTTTTTGACCGGGACACCTCAAGTGTAACAAGATGAAAAATATCCCCCCAAAATACAAAAAAAGTATGTATTTATTTATTTACTTGCGTACATACACACATTTATTTCTATTTTATTTCTTTTTTTGTAGTTGTTATAACATGTGTAAGCAAAGTCAGTACGTTTTAGTCCAATGCAATAATATTAACTAGCATTTTCAGGTAAAAACACAACATTCTACATAATACACGACATTCCCAATCATAGTTATTAATGTTGTGCACTGCTGTTTGAGCTGCGTGTGCTGAGCTAAAGATGATCACCGGTAAACTGAAGCGCTCTTTTTAACTTAACCAAACGCATTCTATATGAGATAAATCAGATATACATCAAATAAACACAATATTACAACGTACAATTGCACAAAAGGCTGCAAACGAACAGCGCGCATCTGAAGTGTCTCTGAAGGAAATAATGCATTATTTATCGGCTTTAAGATATCGGCCAAATTTTCTTATCAGGCCGATACCGATAACAGAATAAATGAGCATTTATCGGCCGATACCGATATGGTGGCCGATATATCGTGCATCCCTAAAAAAAAGTATGTATTTATTTATTTACTTGCGTACATACACACATTTATTTCTATTTTATTTCTTTTTTTGTAGTTGTTATAACATGTGTAAGCAAAGTCAGTACGTTTTAGTCCAATGCAATAATATTAACTAGCATTTTCAGGTAAAAACACAACATTCTACATATTTTTATGTCGATTTTTTATGTACATTTTTTATGATATTTTTATGCGCATTCATATTTTGAATCAAATTTTGTTGATGTTAATGGAATAGGAATTACACACTCCATCTTTAAGTAGTCTGACATTTCCAGGTCCGATACAATCAAAAAGTGAAACATTAGCTGAGTATGTAGGTAAGTTTAAGATTATCTGATCATTTCTGTTTTGGTTGGTTGATGGTTGACAAAAAGGTTTTCTTCACGAGTGCCTAAAACGCACACACCATTTGAAATCAGATGTTTAAATGGAGGTCATTTCAAATTGAAGTGCTTAAGCTGGACAGAATCAATTTGAGTGACATCACACCATTAAAAACTATTTAGGGGGCGATTTGGTTTGCTTAAAGAACATCAATGATAATTACACAGTGAATGTGTCTGTGATTACACAAGCCTGTTATTCAAAACCGAGTCATTGTGTTAAAAATGACTAGTGTTCATCACAGCCATTTTTCTTTCTCACATCTACTGCACAACACAAATGACAGTGTTTGCTGTGGTTTACATCTGCTGTTTACATCAGTATACAGCTCCTGTGACGTATGTATCACTCACTACTCAAGTACTTGCATGTTGATAAAGCTCAAAAATGTCACTCCAGATATATGCTGTATGTTTTAAACTCCCCACAATTGTGACTACCATTATTTGATGTACTGTACTTAAATTGTACTTGAGCCATGCTTTATGTGATCTGTGTTACTGTGTGTTGATGTCAGGCAAATGTGCAAATATAATGAGCACAGTCGCAAGTAACCACCAAAGTTAAAAACTAGTGATAGACATATTGACCAGGCTTAACCAACCAATATTTAACCATGCTGAGATTATTTATTAGCAGTAGAGTAAGTTTCCTTTGTGCAAGTACATACTTTGCAGACACATCACCATTTTTGTTGTCAAATACAAATATTTTGTGAGATAGTTTAAAATAAATGTTTATATGCACATAAATATATAAACACACACACACACACACACACACACATATATATATACATTTATATATATAATATTTGTGTGTGCGTGTGTAAGCTATTATAGTATTTATTTATTTAGTTTGTCATTTTGTTATATGCTTTTGTCATTTTTATTACTTTTTTACTATATTTTGTCTGTAGCTTTTATTTTATAGTATTTAATATTTTGAATTACATTTTTAATATTTTCATTTTAATTTAAATTTAGTTTCAGTCACTTATCATATTTATTATTTTTTACAATATTTTGTATATATTTTAATTTACTAATACATAAGTTTTTTTTGTGAATTTTGTCAAATACAAATATTTTATTCTAGTCTTAGATATTACCAGCAGCTACTGTACGTGTGAATAGGTGAGAGTCTCTGGATGATAGTTTTGTCTCTTTGGCCACGTGCACAATGCAAAATTGAAATGCAGATGATTTTATCCAAAGCAACTTACAAATAAAAATGTCCTTAAATTGTCATTCTGTGTGTGTACAGAATACAGGCCTGAAGATTTAGCATAACGTGTTCCTAAAAACGAAACGCAAAAGCCAACAGTTTAACCCAGTGGTTCTCAACGCCCAAAATTGTCCACAACAATATTTGAAGGTCCCCCTTAATTTAATTCAGAATAAGGAGAGATATATATATCTCTCTCTCTCTCCTTATTCGGAATCCTTCAAATTAAGTGAGGCCTTCAAATAATTTTTATTTTAATTGTAATTCATTTTAATTGCTAGACCTGGAAAAGTCATGTAAATTAACACAATCCTAAAACATTTAGGGCATTTTTATAATGAATATACATTTTTTTTCGGCATGCCATATTCAAATAGATTTTATAGAGTAAAAAAAAATCTATTTTTAATCCTTTAAATTAAGGGGGACCTTCAAATATTGTTGTGGACAATTTTGGGCTATATATATGAACTGCTCTAAATGTTTTAAGATTGCATTCATTTACATAACTTTTTCCAGGTCTAGAATTTAAAATGAGTTAAAATCATTTGAAGGCCCCTCTTAATTTAAGGTTAAGATTAAGGATTTAAAAAAATACGTTTTATTCACAACTGAAAACGTGTATATTCATTATAAAAATGCCCTAAAATTGTATCAATTGACTGTTCCAGGTATAGAAATGTAAAATGAATTTAAATGAAATTTATAATCTTTTTAAGTCATCTTGAGGCCCCTTTGGAAGTTTTGCTCATGTTGAGAACCATTGGTTTACGTAGCTTGGTGTTAGTTATGTTTTTCTTGTTTTACAAAAATACAGTTTCAGTCTTTCTACTTTAAAATGTCATTTAATGTTACTTGGCATTTCTTTAAAATTTGCCAGCAATTTATGAGTGAAATTTGGTTTAAAGTAATTACAAAGTAAATGGTCTCGGTGAATGAGTGGCAACCGTATTTCCCTGCAGTGTGCGCAGGGGCTTTGAGAGCGGACTGAATACTGTATGTCAAGTGTTATGATTAAAGCTTCTCAGTCATTCCTGGAAACATAGTAGTTCATGTGTGTATGGCTGCTGTTCAGATGAGATTCTGTATTTTTGCTGAAGTTCTGTCTTACATTGCCTTTTTTTTAAACCCAGCTTCTTCTAGTTTGTAAGTGTTTGTTTCCGGCTCATTCTGTTGGTCTTTTCATTGTGCCATTCTACTGTTGGACCCTGTGAACCACTTCCATTGGATTTTACACATTGTGACTGGAAATGAAAAGAAACAAGTTTGTTGATACATTTCAGTGCTGTTATTGTGTATTTATAATTATAGTTAACCATTTATTCCAGTAAGGAGTGGATGATAGTTTCTAAGAATATCAGTTTTGTTTAACTCTGTTAAGACCCAATGCTCTGAAATAAACCATGTTAAGTACATTCTTTAACTGTTTCGAGTTTAAGGCACTCGAACCACTATAAACGTCAGTAAGGTATTTAAATGCCTTTGAAAGAAGTTTCTTCTGCTCACCAAGCCTGCATTTATTTGGTTAAAAATACAGTAAAAACAGAATTACTATTTCAATTTAAAATAGCTGTTTTTTTATGTGAATATATTGTAAAATGACATTTATTTCTGATCAAAGCTGAATTTTTAGCATCATTACTTCAGTCTTCAGTGTCACATGATCTTTCTGAAATCATTCTAATATGCTGATTTGCTATCAATGTTGAAAGCAGTTGTACTGCTTTTTTAATTTAAAAAAAATTGCAAAAAAAATTAAGAATAGCAAAATATAGACTCGGAATTTACTTTTTTTCTCGCAATTAAGAGAAATAGTTTTTTTTTATTTTACCGTCACAGAATAAAAATTAAATTAGGTAATAAATCAAATAACTGAGGCTTATCTCAGAATTTTCTCAGAATTGTACAGTTTTGAATTGTTATATTAACTCAGATTTGCGAGAAAAAAATAGTGACTTATGAATAGTGAAATAAAAAGTTGCTTTTACTTATTTTTAACCTCTGGTAGAAACGAGCTTCTATAGTTTAATAAAAAAATAATTTATAAAAATGTATATATATTTATATAAAGTGACGTGACATGTGGCCAAGTATGGTGACCCATACTCTGAATTAGTGCTCTGCATTTACCCATCCAAAGTGCACACACACAGCAGTGAACACACACCCGGAGCAGTGGGCAGCCATTTATGCTGCGGCGCCCGGGGAGCAGTTGGGGGTTCGGTGCCTTGCTCAAGGTCACCTCAGTCGTGGTATTGAAGGTGGAAGAGAGTGCTGTACATTCACTCCCCCCAACTACAATCCCTGCCGGTACGAGACTCAAACCCGCAACCTTTGGGATACGTGTCCGATGCTCTAACCATTAGGCCACGACTTTATTTATTTATACCCACACACGCACGCACGCACGAAGGGTATATACCCTTCCTGAAAGGTTTTATGAGATATCAGTTACATTGGATTTGCAGTTATTTTACTAAACTAAATCTAGTTAACTAGACTTCATCAGATCAAGCGGTGTCCTTCAAGTAAAAGAATGCATCCAGGGAAGACCGACAAAGAGTCAGTGAAAGCAGCGTCTGTCGTGTACGTGAAAGATCATTAAATCACGGTCCTCTGGCGCTCGCTGGACTCTAAAGTACACAGTAATGACACCTGAAAGAGATGATATACACTCTGTACCGCTGTATACCTTCCAGCCATTAGATGAATCACGCTTGGCTCTTGCTCATGAGCTTGCGTAACAGCAATCGTAATAATGACTGCGACGAGATTTTCTGATGTTATTACCCAATAGATCTCTCTCAGACGGCTGTGTTTGAACACGGCCCATCCTGAGAGATCTATAGCAACCCCAAAGAGCCAGTACAAATTTTTCACTCGATGACATGACGCTCACGGACTGAAGGCATTACTATTGATTACATTACAATTTGTGGAAAGCGATGGAAAAACCCCAGGGACATTTGGGACTGTTGCTGGGGATACCTGGAAAGGTTTGACTCGAAATGGGACAAAGTCATTTTTGTTTCAAAGTCATTTATGTTTCATCCACTCTAATGTGGCATTATGAGAAAACTCTTCCCCAAGACCCGTGTTTGTTCTAGATTTTTAGAAACATGTGAAAAATGTGACTCTCTCCATCACAATACAGCATACATCAAAAAGTTTAAGATTACCAATAGAACTGCTTTTTTCTTACAAATTATATTATCAATAATTTCAGTAAAGAAAAACGTTTTAAAGATGTACATGCATTTGAATATCCACATTTATATTTGGTAGAAGAGTTTGTTTTTTCATCAGATTTGGAGAAATTCCATCACTTGCTCACCAATGGATCCTCTGAAGTGAATGGGTGCCGTCAGAATGAGAGTCCAAACCGCTGATAAAAACATACAGAAGTAAATGGTTGCTTCCGGCCAAAATACCGATCTATAATCTATATTAATGCAAAAGTCCTACATGTTTGTTCCTACTGAACTCTTTTTGACTGTAAGCAGTGCTTGATCTCAGCATATTTCTCTTCTGATTCAGAGATGACTTTCTCAACATTGCTTTTATGACTAGAGGATTCATATTTTAGCTGCAAGCAACGGCAACAGTTAATTGATGGACTAGAGTGATGTGGATTTTTGTGATGTTTTTATCAGCTGTTTGGACTCTCATTCTGACGGCACCCATTCACTGCAGAGGATCCACTGGTGAGCAAGTGATGGAATGCTACATTTCTCCAATCTCTCCAAAAAAAAAATCTACATCTTGGTAAATTTTCATTTTTGGTTGAACTCTTCCTTTACTCCTTTAATGACAGTTGCACTGGAGAAACCTGATGATCGTGCTTTCCAGCATGATTTTGGATGATCAAAAGAGCATTTTGAGCTTCAATGGAAGCAAGAACATCTGTCTGTATAAAGTCACACGATCATTGTTTCTCATTTATTAATTACAAAATTCTAAAATGTATTTATTTTGTGTATTTTGTTTAAATGGCAAAACGTCTGTACAACAAACACCATAAATCATACATGTCATGGAAACATCTGCATCGCCCTGTATTTTTAACAGACAAAAATAAATTACTAATAATAGTAATAATAATTAAAAAATATATAAATCAGTATTTTTGTTTTCCACTAAAAAGATCCTAAAGACAAAAAAGATAAGACATTTTGTAAGATAAATCAATGCTAGATATGATGTTAGAATAAACAAACAAGAATAATCTCCGAAATAACATTTTAAACAAGTCTTACAAATACATTCGTCTTGTGGGAAGAAAATAATTCAAATTGTTATTCGATGAACACTGTCACAGTTCACAAATAAGGGGAAGCTGAAGATTTTCACTATTCTTCACAAAATGTGCACAAAAGAAATCTACCTGGTCTCATGGCAAAAACATACCTGGGGGCACTTTTTCGCGAGACCAATAAGTACATATATCACTGCAGTTTCCAAAAGAAATGAACACCAGAGGCAGTAAAACTCTGACACCTTTTATTCCTTTTCCCACAAATTTACAGAGTTTCGATTAATAAAGCGTAATTTTCACACAATTACTTGAAGAATATTATGTTATGACTTCAAAACAATTTTAATATGCTGGGAGATTTGAAAACTGATGCTTTTGAGTGTTAGCATCGCACATATCCAGCTTCATATCTATGTATTTTCATAGACGGTAAGTTTGTTTGGTAGCTCACGGAGTACGGAGATGTACTTGAGAGGTGAGGAGCTCCGGTTTGAATCCCGTGTAACCAGGGGGTGTAAATTTCGTCAGTTGGGGGGGACAATAAACATAACATATCTCAAGAGCAATTTTTGAAGGGGACATATATAATACAGCTAAAATTGTACTTGTAAGGATATGTATACACAGAGGAAAGCCTTACTACTATTAGTGTAGCAGGGAAACTGTGCCAAATTAGCAGTGGTGGAAAGAGTACTGAAAAAATATACTCAAGTAAAAGTACCATTACCTTCCAAAAAATGTAGTGCGAGTAGAGTACAAGTACTTGTCCAAAAAGCTACTTGAGTAAGAGTAAAAGAGTAGCCTATTTAAAAGTACTCATGAGTATTGA
>NW_015505332.1:3436222-3437069 GCF_001515645.1 Sinocyclocheilus grahami
TTTAAAAACGTTGTACATTCTGTAATTCAGATTATCTTTGTCATAAAGAATGAAGAATATCTTTCATCCAGCAGTTTTAATTTTGACTCTTTAATTAACTCTTTAAAATACATCAAAACAGCACGGAAACAGTATTCAGTTGAAAAAAATATGAAAGTTATTCTCAGTACAATCATCCCCATTTAAATCATGAAGTTTGAAAAAAATAGATTTAAAATCATGTGCAAGGCCACTGAGACAGCATGCTGTTGTTGCACATAAAACATTAATGTTTAGAACAGTGCAAATACAAACACCATTAGAAACTCATAGTTCAGCATCACTCACCATGATATGAGTTAAAATGAGAGCCCATTTCTCTCCAAAACGGTGCCAGTTTTAGCGTTTTGCAATAAAGAAATAAGAATAACTAAACTTGATAATTTGTTACAATTTTAACATAAATGCACATTGTTCTAGAAGGATGGCATCATGCCATACCTTTTACACATTATGAATTGTTATGCTGATATTACAATTTGTAAGGAAAAATGCATTAAATAGCGAAGTATTTCTGGGGAAACCTTTTCAAAGGGGACATCCCATAGGCGTAATGGTTTTTATACTGTACAGACCGTATATTCTATTGCCCTACACCAACCCTACCCCTAAACCTACCCCTCACAGGAGACTTTGTGCTATTTCAGATTTTCAATACACTCCATTCTGTGTGATTTATAAGCGTTTTGAAAAGTGGGGACATGGGGTAATGTCCTGAGAAGTCACCTTCTCCTTGTAATACCTATGTCATACCTTTGTCATTATACAAATTTATGTCCTCATTTGTCAAAAAAACGCGCGCGTGCAC
>NW_015505332.1:3437146-3462009 GCF_001515645.1 Sinocyclocheilus grahami
CACGTTTATTAACGAGCTGCAGTTTTATTACATCATGAGCTGGCACAGATGCAGTATATTAACGCCACGGGTCATCAATAAGGTGCAGATTAGTCCTCAATTTGTGTTTCCAACACATTTTTCACAGTGTGCATCACGCGCTCAAACTTAGTTAACACTTAACACTGTACGCAATACCCGCAACCTCACACCAAATTTCAGGCCGTGTAGATAAGCAAGCATAGCCTATATACAAATCATTTAGTAAGCAGAAATCCGAAATTTACCTTAACATATTAAGTTAGAGGAAGATGCGACTGAATTGATGCTTGAAGAATGCACTTCCAGCAGCCATGATAAACAGCTGGCGGTTAAAGTTTTCTATGCACAATTTGATTTGACGAAAGTCACCAGGCCTATTACTATCTATCCAATCACGTTGATGGATAAAAATTAAATTAAAATAAGCATGTAACGACCACAAACGGAGGAAAATAGCAGAGTAAAAGTACCGATACATCACTTAAAATGTACTCCAGTAAAAGTAAAAGTACACCATTTTTAAACTACTAAAAAAAGTACAATTACTGATAAAAAACTACTTAATTACTGTAACGTGAGTATTTGTAATTCGTTACTTCACACCCCTGCAAATTAGACAATTTAAAGCTGTTGTGGTCGCGCCGCGACAGCGCTCGTATCCATTGTAGACATTACTATCTGTCACAGTGTTGCCAAGTCCGCGGTTTTCCCGTGGAATTGTGCTACTTTATCACTGTTGCCGCAGGTTGTTTTTCATGTTGAAGTGACCCGAATAATGTGTATTTTTACCGGGGGACCCCCTCGAAACGCGGTTAGTTTGGGCTAGTTTTGGGTAGCAATTGGGAGGGCAGCAGGTCGTCACCATTTCGTCAAGCAGGTAATTAAGCAAAGAAATGAATCACTTCATCCGATGTTTAAGTGAATAAAATAGCCTTGGCAGCCTTGGAGTTCCACAACTATTGACTTTGTTCTCTCTCACCGGACTTGTGTGTGTGTGTAGGTGATGTAAAAGAGGAAAGCAGGCATTTGGACCAAAGCACTGTGAGGCAAGTGTGGGGAGACTCAAAATGTATCTAAACTTAAAACGCATTTTTGCACCGTTTGTGTTGTTTCAGAAAGGCGGGGCATAGAGGAGAAACAATAATGTACAGTATGTGGAAAATAATGTGTTTTTTTAACCTTAAACCGCATAAACACATTTCATTACACCAAATACACAAAATAATGTTCTTTTTAGCAACATCATATGACCCCTTTCAATTTAATTTTTCTAACTCGGTATCTGTATGCTCATATTCTAGAGGCTGTAAAAAGAAATCCAGTTTGTGCCCAAATGACTGAGCTGGAGGTTGAGCAAATTATTAGAAGGTGGTTTTATTTTGCTGGTGATCATGAGGGTGGCAGAAAAAGAATAACACCACTGCAAAATGTTAATGTAAATAACACATTTTTTGTTATTGTATAATTTATACTTTTGCACACGTGTAAAAATTATATATTTTTTTAACCATTTTTTGTTTGTTGGTTTCACGTGATTTATGCACATTTACTTTAATTTGCACTATTGCTTCGCTGTTTAACATTTATATTTTATTTCTTAGATTTTAATTACTGTTTTACTTCTATTATATTGTGACTGTTGCTTTTATTTTGTCTTGATCTGCTGCTATTGGTTAAACCATAAACTTAAATTGCCAAATTAGACAACTTAAAGCTGTTGTGGTCGCGCCGCGACAGCGCTCGTATCCATTGTAGACATTACTATCTGTCACAGTGTTGCCAAGTCCGCGGTTTTCCCGTGGAATTGTGCTACTTTATCACTGTTGCCGCAGGTTGTTTTTCATGTTGAAGTGACCCGAATAATGTGTATTTTTACCGGGGGACCCCCTCGAAACGCGGTTAGTTTGGGCTAGTTTTGGGTAGCAATTGGGAGGGCAGCAGGTCGTCACCATTTCGTCAAGCAGGTAATTAAGCAAAGAAATGAATCACTTCATCCGATGTTTAAGTGAATAAAATAGCCTTGGCAGCCTTGGAGTTCCACAACTATTGACTTTGTTCTCTCTCACCGGACTTGTGTGTGTGTGTAGGTGATGTAAAAGAGGAAAGCAGGCATTTGGACCAAAGCACTGTGAGGCAAGTGTGGGGAGACTCAAAATGTATCTAAACTTAAAACGCATTTTTGCACCGTTTGTGTTGTTTTACTACTTAAACAATTATTTAAAGTATAAAACATTGTTATTTACAATACACAGACTGGTTTTAATCATATTTTTAGGGGGGACAACCCTCAGATAGGGGGGGGGGGTCCTGTACCCCCCTCGCCCCATTTGCATAAGGAAGTTAAAATGGCACGGTTGTATAAACAAATGCGTTTTCATAACAGTTTTGCATTTAGGGTTGGGTTTGGTGTAGGGCATATTCCCAACACGATAGAGTGTTAACATTTAGCGACAGTCCCCGGATATTTTCATTCTGAAACGCCGCAATACGTACCTTTAGCAACGTAATAAAAACAGCAATACGTACCTATATCAACGTAATAAAAACGTGCCAGGGTTCACGTATTGAACCCGTGTTTTAGCACCACTCAGTGGACATTTCTCTTTGAAACTGCGGCGAAACGTGCAGTAAGGTACGTAAAAACGGTGTTGCAGAAAAGTACCCAGAGGTACGTATTTTTATGAGACCAGGTTGAAAGAAATTTTTGAGGCAACGTTTACAACTACCAATGCCAAGAAAGAAAATCACAGAAAATCCAGTTTCCCAATGGGGATTAAGACATTGTGGTGACGTTCATGTGCACTCATCTAATAAATATGATCATTGCTTGAAGGCAGAAGAAGCCACAACATGCACACTAACAGTAAATCACTGCTGACATGCCTACAAAGCTTCGCAATCCTCTTCTTTATTAAAGAAAGTCAGATAGAATGTACTTTTGCAAGTGTCTTGTTAGTTTACATTAAAGTTCCTTAGAGTTGATGCCTACCACAGGGTTCAAGATCTGCGGTGGATCATGGTGTGGAGTGTACAGAACCAGTCAACAATCACAGAACAAGATATACAAACACAGCTGAGAACATCAGCCCACGTCCAAGCCAAATACCTGAGTTTAAGTGTTGTTACAAACAGTCAAGGTGTTGGCGCGTGAAGGCCTTATTTGATTCATATCATCTTCAAAATCGAATTAAACAGAGTGGTTTTAGTTTTTATGTTGTTATATTGCTCTCTGGGCAGCTGCAACAAAGCAAAAGAAACAATAAAGCTCAAATGAAGCCGTCAAATGGAAGCCAAGCTAGATGCATTTACTCACATGCCCGCAACAGCCATTTCTGCAAAGCAATCAATCTGTTCCCTGCAAAACAACAGAGTTCATAGAGTTCTCTCGCACAATGGATACAATATAATTTTCATGGCCGGTTTCATTCGGAGTGAATCTGAGGCCTGAGTATTGACCTCTAATTCAATGCGGCTTTGATCTACATTCACAATCAGAATAAAAAGCTCCCCTAAGTCTAGAGCTATTTTGACCTCCCAGATGAAAATGTTATTGCTCAGAGGTTGTTCTTTCATAGTTCAGGAGATGAGATGAGGTCACAGTTGTTTCAACTTTCTCGTAAAAATCCTTTGGAGAAATAAACATAAACGGGCCAATTATTTACACACCGTAAAAGTATAGAGCTTTAAAATGAATGTGAATAACAGCTCAGATCTTTTGGTGCGTTCAAATCATTTTCATATACACTCTTAAAAATAAAGGTGCTTCAAAAGGTTCTTCAAGCGATGCCATAGAAGAACCATTTTTGGTTCCACAAAGAACCATTCAGTCAAAGGTTCTTTAAAGAACCATCTCTTTCTTACTTTTTTGTAATCTCAAGAACCTTATTTCGCCACAAAGAACCTTTTGTGAAACAAAGGTTCTTCAGATGTTAAAGGTTCTTTATGGAACCATTTAGACAAAAAGGTTATTCTATGGCATCGTGGAGCACCTTTATTTTTAAGAGTGTACTGTGTATTTCAAGATCTACAAAAAATGTACGCGTTCTATGTTTCAAAATATATTTACTTATATTTTCTAGCAGTTTATCGTTTGGCCATCTTTTTGTATATTTGCCCCTGAAATACATTTTGGTATATGAAGGTTGAAACTATAGATGTTCTATTTAAAAATATATATTTAAGCATGTAGGCCTAAGCAAAACTATTTTGACCAAAATGCCATTTTTTTCACCAACTTAGACACTTGGGTTTAAAAAAGTTTCACGTTTCCCACTCGTAATTACGAATTTATGTTGGCGTCCAACTTGTAAATACAATCTTTCCGACATGTAGACGAACTGCGAAACAAAGCTGTTTGACACTTCATACGTCAGTATTCAGACCCCAAATGTGTCCTTTAGTGTCCTTATTGTGACGTGACAGATTGTTTATTTATATTTACGATAACATACTTAACCTTGCGCTAAGGACATCGATATTTTTAGGATCATATATAAACTACGCATTTGTTTCATTGCATTTAATCTGCTGCTCGTATGGAAAAGTATTCCAAGTCTTCATAAGATAGCTTTGTGTAAAGAACAGTAAACCGTAACGTTTTAATTGTTAAAAATCCCACTTCGAGAAGTTGCGGGAACGCTACATCTCATTCAATGAACTTTGGAACGTCACAATCAGCAATGGACCTTTTTCACAAAACGGTTTCAACGGTCATCAGCAAATCCTAAAGTTTTTTATTTATTTTTTTTAAATGTACACTCTTAAAAATAAAGGTGCTTCACGATGCCATAGAAGAACCTTTTTGTCTAAATGGTTCCATAAAGAACCTTCAACATCTGAAGAACCTTTCTGTTTCACAAAAGGTTCTTTGTGGCGAAAGAAGGTTCTTCAGATTACAAAAAGGTAAGAAAGAGATGGTTCTTTAAAGAACCTTTGACTGAATGGTTCTTTGTGGAACCAAAAAATGGTTCTTCTATGGCATCGCTTGAAGAACCTTTTGAAGCACCTTTATTTTTAAGAGTGTATGTACATTTATAACACTATACTTTGTATTATATCACCTTTGCATCAAATTACAAAAAAACTAGTTAACACTAATGCGGTGTCTATGGGAGGGACAGTAAATTTGACATCAATCTCTCTTCTGACTGCCTTTATCAGTCTCTCTCAATTTTTTCCCCTTTGATTGAGAGTCGTGAAAACACTCTCATGGAGTTTATCTTTTGCTGTTTGCGCAAATGGGAATGCAAAACAAATATATTTGTGGTACTCTTCCATTCACTGCTCTCGAAGTTTACCCAACTATGACCACTTCCGCTGCTGAGAAACCCGGAAATGTGAAAAAGGCCTATTCAAAGTTTAAATTGTTTTACTTACGGCGACTCGGGATGACGATCAAATGTGAGTGTGTTGCTCACAGAAAGAAAGAAAATGCTTGGCCTTGGATTATTTCATATTTTACATATTTCTTTAGGACTACCGGTATATATGAAGCCACATGGCTTCGGCATGTTTTTCTTCTCTTTTCACGTGTCGAGTCAAGCATTCAGCGCTTCATGCTCGGCTTGCTTCTTAACTAGCCCCTCCGAGTCCCTCTGTCCTATAACGGGCTGTTTTGTTGTGGCACCTCCTGCACTTCAGACGCAGATTGGGTCCCTGCTGGGCTCATGACCGGGACACAGACCTCGAGGCTGGACAAAAACAGCCAGCAAATAGCTTCCATAAACGCATACAAGCTGCTTAGATGGCTAATGGTGGCCTATTTCTCCAGTGTTAAATCCTCTCTCCCCACATAAAGGCCATTGAGAATACAACCGCTCTCTCCTGAGAAGAGAGACGAGATAAAGTCCAAAGACTCTGTAAGTGACAGTTTATCACAAACACCTTGCTTTCTTTCAGTCTAAAAGAGAGATTGTTTATTCTAGTGCCTTGTTAAAGGAACAGTTTACCCAAAAAGGAAAATGCTGTCATTGTTTACTCACCTTCATGTCATTCAAACTCACATGGTGTTTTTTTTTTCCATGGAGCACAAAAGCAGAATTTGTAAAGAGATTTCGTAAGTTAAAAAATCTCCTTTTGTGTAACAGACAAAAAAAATCACATGGGTCTGAAATAATATGGTTTTAGATTGAAACTTCCAGCAGACAGAAGAAAGTGGAGCATGCTTCTGGTTTTGTTTGAAGGATATCGCGGGATGTGGATCGTACCCTCATGGCATACAGATGCATGTTTTCAGTTTCTGAATTAAATGTGCTGTAAACCCAGCTGTCGTGCTAAATAAAACCCATTTATTTTCCTCTTAATCATGAGGAAGTGTTTATGTAAAAGCGTACCTCCAAGATTAAAACATCACCTGACACCAAATTCAATTTAGCGCTGAGATGAGCCAAACTAAATACATGGGTCAGTGAGTGCTTCGAGTTAAAAACAAATGTGAAAGAACAACTTCAAACTATTTTATCTGATCTAAGAAAATCACATCTCAACTGTGCAGAACTGATAATAAATTAAGAGCTGAGACTTTGACTTTGGGTGGGGGGAAAAAAACTATCAGAGGTCGTCTAAACATCTCAGACTTTGTTTTGATTTGCCAAGATTACAATCTGCAATCAAAATCAAAAACTCTCATCAAATCCAAAACCAAGTGTTTTGAGCTGTTATCCACATTCAGTTTAACATGTTCAATTCAATTCAAGAATCGTTGCAAAGCAGAAAATTACGTTTTTACAATATTTAGTGGTAGCTTATAAGTGGTGACTGTCAGTTAATGTACATATGGCAGAAATGTACGGAAAAATCAATTAAAGACGTAATCAGACAATGAACACTATTAACAGCAATTATTATATGATGCAATAAAACTTATAGCAAAATGTGGTAGTTCTGTATGTTGTTTCAGGGTTGGCATCATCTGAGGTCCTCTGAGGGGTTGGAATGTATGACAACTGACTTCATAAACGTAAATTCAATTCTAAAGATTTTTAGATTAAGATTAAGATGATACTTCCTAAAATGAAAGTCTCCTCCTATATGAAAGAGCAACCTTTGATTCCTCTGTTGACTGTTGATTAAGAAAAGACAGTCACCTTAAATTTTCCTACAGGAAATAAAAATGTCAAACTGATATATCTTTAATTTCTCTATTGTGTGTCGTATAAATAAATTACATGAAATTGAGAGATTAAATTGAGATGTTTGCCTGAACCCATGGAAACCATGTGATAAAAAGTAATTCTGACTTTTTATCTCACAATTCAGACTTTTTTTTTCTCACAATCAGAATTTTGAGGTATAAAATCAAAATTCTGAGAAATCTGAACAGTGAGATATAAACTCGCAATTGCAAGAAATATCATAATTGTAAGAGTCATTATTTTATAAATAATTCAAGAAAAAAAAAATCAGAATTGTGAGATGTAAACTAATTTGTGAGGAAAAAAAGTTTTTTTTTTTTATTCTGTAATGCCAAAAAAAAAACAGAATTCCAAAATGTAAATAAAAAAACTGAGAAAGAAACATTCTGGCAAGAAAAAAGTCAGAATTCTGAGTTAACATCTCTGACTTCTTTTTTTTTTTTTTTTTTCAAATTGCAAGTTTATATTTCTTAAAATCTGAGTTTTTGTTTTTTCAATTCCTAGTTTATATCTTGCAGTTCTGAAAAAGTCCGAACAGTGAGATAAAAAGTTGCTATTACCTTTTTATCTGATCCCATAGCAGAAACAAGCTTCCATATAAACCTCCTGCTTCTCAGATTTTTCTGAGAACTAAACTCTCCTAAAAGAGCTAAAACATGTCTCAATCTTTGCTCAGATTTGACAAAACACCGAAGTCTACAATAAAAAGTCTAGATATCTCAATAATATTTCTCCTGACTAAATAATGCTATCCACATTATAGCTCTATTTAGATAACTGTTTCACTATTTCAAATAAAATGTTTAATGAGAATCCACTATGGCTCCCGAGTCCTGAAAGAGCGACCCAAAACAAATTTCATCTGACCTCTCGACCGAGACCTGACCAAAGCAGCTTATGTTTTTCTGCTCGTTTAATTATTCAGCTTTCCAGTGATCTCGCTCGGCTGTTTCCACGTATTCCCATTGGTCGAGGGGAGGGCTGAGGTTTCTCAAAGTCACAAGACCTTAACAAAACTAACAGCATTTCTCATTCACTAACACAACGACTGCTTGTTCTGGTCAACCAACAGTGTGGCCCTTTCTTCAAGCGAGGAACTTTAGTCCGAGTGTTTGTGTGAGCTTGTGCCGCTCCCCGGTAATGATGTGTTCTTCAATCTGCAAAACTGAAACAACAATAGAAACGTTTGACCCCAAAGCACCCAGTGCTTTGTACATTTACGGAGCACGACTACATACTTAACTCATTTAAATTGCCTCTCAAGATGCTCGTCTTTTGTGCATGCTGAATGCTAAATCACGCTTGAGGGGCTCATGTCTAATTGGCTTTGCTAGAACTCACTAGACTCTGAGAAAGTCTGTGCAATACATTGAGCACTTCTATTAGAATATCCATGAACACTGGTGTCTCAGTGGTGTTTACTAAAGCTAGTATCACTGTAGCATTGAGTTTTGCACAAGCAATTATCACTCATTATTCAGAAAGTGTACAAATCTAAGCATTAGTCAGCCTTTCGGTCTCACAAACAACACGATGTTCATAATCCTTCCAATTAGTTGCAGCTTCTCATAACATTTTTGCTGGTTTTAATAGTCATCAGCGGTTCTCTTCAGCACAATTGTAGACATTAAAAACCTCTCCATTAGTTAGATTAGCTGATTTGTTTCGGATCATCTCTACGTTTACATGGACATCAGTAATCTAATTATTTACCTTATTCTAAATAAGCCAATATTATGGTGTTTACATGAGTTGCTTTTAGAATATTCCGTTCATGTTCCCGTTTTACATAGTTCGATTAATGGCACACGTCATTACGTCACCACGCGACGCCATCCGACGTCCCCTCCGGAATTTCACATATTAACATATAGTTCGTCTTCGTGATGATGCCATATACAGTTTGGGTGTTTCATTTTAAATTTTATGAAAGCTTCAAGTGCAGTTAATTATTTGTACGTGCATACAGACGATGGAGGTGTTGAAGCTCTTTATTTGCCGTCAAACGGTTGAACACTGCCGTGTGTGTATCCTGTCGCAAAATGCGGCGAAAAGTCACACAACGGTAATAATGTGATTAGAACATCTGAAGAACCTTTCTGTTTCACAAAAGGTTCTTTGTGGCGAAAGAAGGTTCTTCAGATTACAAAAAGGTAAGAAAGAGATGGTTCTTTAAAGAACCTTTGACTGAATGGTTCTTTGTGGAACCAAAAAATGGTTCTTCTATGGCATCGCTTGAAGAACCTTTTGAAGCACCTTTATTTTTAAGAGTGTATGTACATTTATAACACTATACTTTGTATTATATCACCTTTGCATCAAATTACAAAAAAACTAGTTAACACTAATGCGGTGTCTATGGGAGGGACAGTAAATTTGACATCAATCTCTCTTCTGACTGCCTTTATCAGTCTCTCTCAATTTTTTCCCCTTTGATTGAGAGTCGTGAAAACACTCTCATCGAGTTTATCTTTTGCTGTTTGCGCAAATGGGAATGCAAAACAAATATATTTGTGGTACTCTTCCATTCACTGCTCTCGAAGTTTACCCAACTATGACCACTTCCGCTGCTGAGAAACCCGGAAATGTGAAAAAGGCCTATTCAAAGTTTAAATTGTTTTACTTACGGCGACTCGGGATGACGATCAAATGTGAGTGTGTTGCTCACAGAAAGAAAGAAAATGCTTGGCCTTGGATTATTTCATATTTCTTTAGGACTACCGGTATATATGAAGCCACATGGCTTCGGCATGTTTTTCTTCTCTTTTCACGTGTCGAGTCAAGCCTTCAGCGCTTCATGCTCGGCTTGCTTCTTAACTAGCCCCTCCGAGTCCCTCTGTCCTATAACGGGCTGTTTTGTTGTGGCACCTCCTGCACTTCAGACGCAGATTGGGTCCCTGCTGGGCTCATGACCGGGACACAGACCTCGAGGCTGGACAAAAACAGCCAGCAAATAGCTTCCATAAACGCATACAAGCTGCTTAGATGGCTAATGGTGGCCTATTTCTCCAGTGTTAAATCCTCTCTCCCCACATAAAGGCCATTGAGAATACAACCGCTCTCTCCTGAGAAGAGAGACGAGATAAAGTCCAAAGACTCTGTAAGTGACAGTTTATCACAAACACCTTGCTTTCTTTCAGAGAGATTGTTTATTCTAGTGTCCTGTTAAAGGAACAGTTCACCCTCATTGTTTACTCACCTTCATGTCATTCAAACTCACATGGTGTTTTTTTTTTCCATGGAGCACAAAAGCAGAATTTGTAAAGAGATTTCGTAAGTTAAAAAATCTCCTTTTGTGTAACAGACAAAAAAAATCACATGGGTCTGAAATAATATGGTTTTAGATTGAAACTTCCAGCAGACAGAAGAAAGTGGAGCATGCTTCTGGTTTTGTTTGAAGGATATCGCGGGATGTGGATCGTACCCTCATGGCATACAGATGCATGTTTTCAGTTTCTGAATTAAATGTGCTGTAAACCCAGCTGTCGTGCTAAATAAAACCCATTTATTTTCCTCTTAATCATGAGGAAGTGTTTATGTAAAAGCGTACCTCCAAGATTAAAACATCACCTGACACCAAATTCAATTTAGCGCTGAGATGAGCCAAACTAAATACATGGGTCAGTGAGTGCTTCGAGTTAAAAACAAATGTGAAAGAACAACTTCAAACTATTTTATCTGATCTAAGAAAATCACATCTCAACTGTGCAGAACTGATAATAAATTAAGAGCTGAGACTTTGACTTTGGGTGGGGGGAAAAAAACTATCAGAGGTCGTCTAAACATCTCAGACTTTGTTTTGATTTGCCAAGATTACAATCTGCAATCAAAATCAAAAACTCTCATCAAATCCAAAACCAAGTGTTTTGAGCTGTTATCCACATTCAGTTTACCATGTTCAATTCAATTCAAGAATCGTTGCAAAGCAGAAAATTACGTTTTTACAATATTTAGTGGTAGCTTATCAGTGGTGACTGTCAGTTAATGTACATATGGCAGAAATGTACGGAAAAATCAATTAAAGACGTAATCAGACAATGAACACTATTAACAGCAATTATTATATGATGCAATAAAACTTATAGCAAAATGTGGTAGTTCTGTATGTTGTTTCAGGGTTGGCATCATCTGAGGTCCTCTGAGGGGTTGGAATGTATGACAACTGACTTCATAAACGTAAATTCAATTCTAAAGATTTTTAGATTAAGATTAAGATGATACTTCCTAAAATGAAAGTCTCCTCCTATATGAAAGAGCAACCTTTGATTCCTCTGTTGACTGTTGATTAAGAAAAGACAGTCACCTTAAATTTTCCTACAGGAAATAAAAATGTCAAACTGATATATCTTTAATTTCTCTATTGTGTGTCGTATAAATAAATTACATGAAATTGAGAGATTAAATTGAGATGTTTGCCTGAACCCATGGAAACCATGTGATAAAAAGTAATTCTGACTTTTTATCTCACAATTCAGACTTTTTTTTTCTCACAATCAGAATTTTGAGGTATAAAATCAAAATTCTGAGAAATCTGAACAGTGAGATATAAACTCGCAATTGCAAGAAATATCATAATTGTAAGAGTCATTATTTTATAAATAATTCAAGAAAAAAAAAATCAGAATTGTGAGATGTAAACTAATTTGTGAGGAAAAAAAGTTTTTTTTTTTTATTCTGTAATGCCAAAAAAAAAAACAGAATTCCAAAATGTAAATAAAAAAACTGAGAAAGAAACATTCTGGCAAGAAAAAAGTCAGAATTCTGAGTTAACATCTCTGACTTCTTTTTTTTTTTTTTTTTTCAAATTGCAAGTTTATATTTCTTAAAATCTGAGTTTTTGTTTTTTCAATTCCTAGTTTATATCTTGCAGTTCTGAAAAAGTCCGAACAGTGAGATAAAAAGTTGCTATTACCTTTTTATCTGATCCCATAGCAGAAACAAGCTTCCATATAAACCTCCTGCTTCTCAGATTTTTCTGAGAACTAAACTCTCCTAAAAGAGCTAAAACATGTCTCAATCTTTGCTCAGATTTGACAAAACACCGAAGTCTACAATAAAAAGTCTAGATATCTCAATAATATTTCTCCTGACTAAATAATGCTATCCACATTATAGCTCTATTTAGATAACTGTTTCACTATTTCAAATAAAATGTTTAATGAGAATCCACTATGGCTCCCGAGTCCTGAAAGAGCGACCCAAAACAAATTTCATCTGACCTCTCGACCGAGACCTGACCAAAGCAGCTTATGTTTTTCTGCTCGTTTAATTATTCAGCTTTCCAGTGATCTCGCTCGGCTGTTTCCACGTATTCCCATTGGTCGAGGGGAGGGCTGAGGTTTCTCAAAGTCACAAGACCTTAACAAAACTAACAGCATTTCTCATTCACTAACACAACGACTGCTTGTTCTGGTCAACCAACAGTGTGGCCCTTTCTTCAAGCGAGGAACTTTAGTCCGAGTGTTTGTGTGAGCTTGTGCCGCTCCCCGGTAATGATGTGTTCTTCAATCTGCAAAACTGAAACAACAATAGAAACGTTTGACCCCAAAGCACCCAGTGCTTTGTACATTTACGGAGCACGACTACATACTTAACTCATTTAAATTGCCTCTCAAGATGCTCGTCTTTTGTGCATGCTGAATGCTAAATCACGCTTGAGGGGCTCATGTCTAATTGGCTTTGCTAGAACTCACTAGACTCTGAGAAAGTCTGTGCAATACATTGAGCACTTCTATTAGAATATCCATGAACACTGGTGTCTCAGTGGTGTTTACTAAAGCTAGTATCACTGTAGCATTGAGTTTTGCACAAGCAATTATCACTCATTATTCAGAAAGTGTACAAATCTAAGCATTAGTCAGCCTTTCGGTCTCACAAACAACACGATGTTCATAATCCTTCCAATTAGTTGCAGCTTCTCATAACATTTTTGCTGGTTTTAATAGTCATCAGCGGTTCTCTTCAGCACAATTGTAGACATTAAAAACCTCTCCATTAGTTAGATTAGCTGATTTGTTTCGGATCATCTCTACGTTTACATGGACATCAGTAATCTAATTATTTACCTTATTCTAAATAAGCCAATATTATGGTGTTTACATGAGTTGCTTTTAGAATATTCCGTTCATGTTCCCGTTTTACATAGTTCGATTAATGGCACACGTCATTACGTCACCACGCGACGCCATCCGACGTCCCCTCCGGAATTTCACATATTAACATATAGTTCGTCTTCGTGATGATGCCATATACAGTTTGGGTGTTTCATTTTAAATTTTATGAAAGCTTCAAGTGCAGTTAATTATTTGTACGTGCATACAGACGATGGAGGTGTTGAAGCTCTTTATTTGCCGTCAAACGGTTGAACACTGCCGTGTGTGTATCCTGTCGCAAAATGCGGCGAAAAGTCACACAACGGTAATAATGTGATTAGGGGTGTCCAAACTCGGTCCTGGAGGGCCGGTGTCCTGAAGAGTTTAGCTCCAACCCCAATTAAACACACCTAAACCAGCTAATCAAGGTCTTACTAGGCATACTAGAAACTTCCAGTAAGGTGTGTTGAGGCAAGTTGGAGCTAAACTCTGCGGGACACCGGCCCTCCAGGACTGAGTTTGGGCACCTCTGGATTAAGGTGTTTACATATCTATTCTGCACTTCAGTAATGCGACTAAAATAGGAATACTCCACATGTCTTAATTCGATTTCTGTTTACTTTGATTATGACTTTAGCCGGATTAAGGTAATCAAAAATCTCTGTTTACATGGTAGATTCTTAATCAGAGTATTGTCTTAATCGTATTAAAATCGGAGTATTGTTGTCCATGTAAACTAATGACTAAAAATGAAAAACTGCAATATTATTCCTTTCCTGCAGGAATCCGCGATTCTCCTCAAGTAAGCTTCTTTCATTTCACTTCATCACGTGCCAGTTCAGGAGAGGAAAGTTAAACTGATTGCAGTGTTGTTACTGTTAACTAAAACGAAGGAGATGTTTTAAACTAAAAACTAAATTTTTTTAATGTGTTTTGACCATTCATTTACATAACGATGGCGTTTTATGGGCCCGAAAATGCTAACTTTTGAAGTTTCAAAGTGCAAGTTTTTGAAAACAATGCCGTTATTGTCCCTGTGTAAACTACAAAAAAAAAAAAAACGTGAATTAGTGAAAATGGTGACGTCATGCGCATGTGCATTGCGTGTTCAGTTTATAGTTTTTAAAAAAAAGTGACATCGCCATCTGGCCTGGCATGCATATTTAGTTTTTTTTTCTTTCTGATCTGTGTGAAATAAATGACTAAAACTGAAATAAACAAAGCAAAATAGAAATATTTTTCTGAATACAATAGCACATAATAAAATTAAAATAAACTTAAGCTAATAATAATAAACTTAAATTATAATGAAAACTGAAAATATACAAATAAAAGCTAATTCAAGATATCAATAAATAATATACTGTAGTAGTATATAAATAATGCTAAAATAACTGTGTGACTGGCCTTTATTCAGCTGAAATGAGATATGACTGAGTGTTTGAGGACAGGAAGTAATACACAGGCACTTTCATTTGCTTCATAAACATTCGTCCAACTCACAGTTGCTTTGTAATACATCCACTTTATCCTCTAGACAGGTTAGTGATTAACTGTTTTTTATATGTATTTAGTTATTCATGCATTTACTTATTTTTAAAAAAATCTCATAATTAGCTGTATGCATTTTAATTGTACATTGCCTTTTCTAGTTATTATAGCACATGTTTGTTTAAAAGACAAGTGTGTAATTATTCTGCAACCAACTATTTGTTGAACAAGTGTGAGATGAAGGACATTTTTGGAGCCAGTAGTGCCACAGAAATTCACACTTGTCTTTACACATCAGATACACATCCTGTTTGCATCAGTTCCATTGTACACGATTTTATGAATAGATTTGATCTGCCCACATTTGAAAAAGCAAGTCGGGCAGCACTCAGAATGACAATGCATTCCTATTTGCATGCTAAAAATCCTAAATAGTGTGCAAGATTACAAATAGTACATCCAAAAGTAATCCATATATTGTTATGTGGATTTTTCAAGTTTGCATCTATGACTTTAATATACTTTAAGTGTAACAGTAGAAAACTTTGAATACCCACAACTACAAAGTACATAATGTATATTTCTGAGAAGTAAAATAGACTGAAAGCCTGCTTTCTTATTTTTAGTTTAATAGAAGTATATAGCACACTTGAATAAAAGTTTTTTTTTGTAAGGGCAGCAGCAAAGCACATACTTTTAGTGTATAAGATAGGCTACATAAGCAAATCGAGACATAGCCTTAGGCTATGATCATGATGGCTTCTCTCTGAATACTGCTCAATATATTCCATATGCTGCCTACTACTTTAAAAAAATAGCAAGTGTACTTCTGGTAAGCATTATGCAACGATTGTATACAGTCACATTATCTCATTACATTGCATGTTTAATTCAGTGAATGACATCCAGCTGTCATTTCCAAAGTAAAAAGTTATTTAAATCCAATTTTAGGACAATTTTTTGTCATGTTTGGCAGTCAAATAATTATAAAAGTCAAAACAGACATGTTAAAATTGAAGATCGAGTCAAGTGCATTTGCACTGTGGGATATAGAATTTCATTTGAATAATATGCATACTGTGCACAGTATGCATACTATATATATTGTATGTTAGCAGCAAGCTATTCTCAACATAGCAGCCTTACCATGTGTCAGTGATGAGCAGCACACATGCTGCTCCTCACGCACTCATCTGATCTCAGACTGCACTCTGGTGGTCACTGAGAGCCCTGCAACATATGAAACATATCAAAGGGCATAAAAAATAAAAGCCTTTGAGATGGTTATCAGCAGCTCTGATAGGTTAGGCACGCCCTGGTATTTAATTAGAACAAATGCAGAAATATATGAATAAATCTGAATAATATGTATATATATATATACAGAGGCTGAATATATCTGAATATTTGCACAATAAATGGGCCATTAAGATGTTTTGATAAGTTTTGCATAAATATTATATTTACTATGTATTTGTAAACATTAACATTAATAAACAATCACAAATTAATTCAGACAATTGCTGCAATTATGTAGTTAGGATTGCAAGATTTTGCATGAAATTAAATTGGCCTATACATGTTTGGTTGGACAGTTTTCAGTTGCATTAATATGGTGAATGGATGGATAAATAAATAAATACCATCTAAACAAACAAGAATTTTTATAGTGTTATATGCAGAAATATTTATAGTGTAATATACTGAAGTTACACTACTGTATTGTATTGGCAGTATTTTAACACTGGCTGGTCCTGCTGGTATTTTTGCATAACCCTGTTGGAAAGAGAGAGGTGACATTTAGTTTTCTTTCCCTATTCAACAATGAGATGAAATGAAACACAAATTAGTCGAAGTCTCAAATTTCTCAGGTTTTTCTCATAAGGAAAAAACTCTCACATCCCTAAAATTTCTGAAGCAAACAATCTGCAAAACTTATCTTTTTAATCTTTTTAGTTTTGGTCAACTATAATAACCTTGGTTTTGATAGGGATTTGAATGGGATGGCATGAGAGAAAAAACACACACAAAAGGATAATAAATTGAAACTATTCATAAAATCCTTTATAGTTAGGATAGCAAAATAAACAGCCATAACTGTAAAAAGAAGTGTGAACATATTTCCCATTTCCTTTATTGTCATTTGGTAGAAACTACCAAACATATGCCAACAAGAACAGGTTGTGTGACATGCCCTCATCCTCTAAAATGATTAAAAACAACACAAGACAAAATCATATGACGCAGTTGAAATCAAATACAGATTTGCAACACAAATCAATATAGAATGACTATTATAATAATATTTATTTATATATATATATTTTTTTTTTATTAATTTCTATTTCAGTTTTAGTTATAGATATTTTAGTATCAAGTTGAACTAAATGAAAATTATTAATGTTTTCTTGGCAGCAGGCCAAGTATTAAGTTTTTTTTATTTTTTCAGTTAACATTTATTTCAAGTCAAGTCACCTTTATATATATATAGTGCTTTATACAATACAGATTGTGTCTTACAGTGTTAAACAGGAAAATAGTGTGTTGATGATGCAAGAGAACAATAGTAAACGGTCATTTTTTTCATTTAATTGATTCAATTAATCATTGATTCAAATAGCGAATATTAACAGAAACTACATTAGCAGAAACATCTGAGATGACAACTTCATAAAGTTTTCTGAGCTATGAAAGATCAACAAATGAGCAATACAATTTTACAATCAATTATAACTCTTTTACATTTTAGAATAAAACCTAAATAATTAAATGACTTACTAACTTGACAATTCACTTTATTGTGAACTAGAAGGACGCAGACAGTTTGTGTAGTTCGTGCTCCACTAGAGGGCAGGTGAAGCTCAGGAAACCGTGTGTGTTTGTGTATGTGAGCGTGTTTGCATGTGTGTGTGTGTGTGTGTGCATCTGATGGCCCTTCTGAGTGTTTGTGTGTATGTAATTATGGCTCTGGTCCCTTGAGGGCCAGCAGAGGGAGCTTGAGAGTACGCCGACACCTGTCTGTGCTTAATCTCAAATCATTCCCAGCCCGGACCTCCGTTCACAAGCACCCTAACCTGCCACGTCTGCAAAAAACCAACACCATCCCTCATAGAGTAACCTTTTCCATAATTCCCTCAGGCTGTGTGTGTGTGTGTGTGTGTGTGTGTGCCGCTCGACGGAGCGTTTAACAGCCTGTGGCATCTCCTGAGGACAAACATCTCGCTTTAGATGGTGACCTTTCACCTTTCGGTGTCGATTCTGACTTGAGCCGCTCGATTCTGTCTGGAAAAGAAAAGAGATGAGATCTTTATGTATCTTTTTAAGATTAGGACCAGGAATTTAGACCAGGCCTAAAGGACAGCAGATCCGACTGCATGGTTTCCCGTTGTTTAGCTGCTGATGCAAACCCTCGGCTGTTTACTCGGATATAAAAAAAAAAAACAGCCCACGAAGTAGGCATTAAAATGGAAGGCAGCGTCGAGGTGACTTTAGCGGCTAATTAAAAACAGATGTGTCCATTTAATATTCTTAATACTTGGAGGGAGAGAGACAATCACTGCAGAAATATCTATTTGCCTCATTAAATTGAGAAGCTTGATCATGATGAGGGATGAAATAATGAATGAAGACAGGCATGTTTACCAGGTTGTTTAAATAGAGTTTGCCAGAAGAGACGAGGAGAACAAAACCTGCTGGCTGTGGGAGTGTTCGCCTCGGCAGAGAGACGCACTGACGCTTATTATGACTGACGCGAGTAAAACCGAGCATGGTGGTGCAAACAGAAAGGACAGGTTTAGATAAATCATACGGCTGTCAACGCAGCGTCAAACGCCTACTCCTTATTTTACCCACAGTGACCATTAATAGACACGGAGAAGTGCGGCAACAGATAGATTCTGCCTTGCAACGTTTACATCACAAAAACAGTCACGTTGCATCAATATCTGAGGCACTGGGTAAAACATTCAATGCACAAGGTGGATAACTATCTTGTGCCATCTAGATTGTATTGCTCACCCTCCTGCAGTTCTGCTGGTCATAATGAAAGCGGGGTGGCGGATCCAGCTCTCGCTGTTCTGTTGTATTTCTGTATGCTGCAGTCAGACAGATTGTGTTTGTAATAGAGGTCCGGGCCTGGATGAAGGAGTCATCAAATCTCAGTCCCTCTGATGACGGAAACCGTGAACACAGAGATCCCCTGAACGAGGGTTTATCGCTTGCAGATTACCGTCAAAAGACATTTGCAAAGCATTTTGTCAAGACGCATGGAGGAAGATGGAAAACAGCTGTGAGGAGCCCCTTGAGCAACAGTGCAGAGACAAACACAATGTTTCCTAAAACCAAATAACTAATGACTGAGCTTTAAGGTCCTAGGTTTATGAAAGGCTCAATGACAATGGATGTCTGATTTGACACAAATTTGATATTTAAAATGCATACAAGGTCTCAGAAATCTACTATTTTGTATTCATATACAACACAATACATTATCAATAAACAATTTTATATGATTACTTTAAAAATGTAAAGTGGTACAACCATGTATTCCCCTTCTCCGGGCTGATGCTGACAACAATATTGTTAAGTGATCTGCCTGCTTAAATAAAGGTAAAACAAATTAATTAATTAATCAATTAATATAATAAATAAATAAATAATCTTTGTATACACCTTGAATATACTTGAGTGCACAAAACTTTTAAACTTTTTTCCCCTTTTTTTTTGTTGTTAATTTGAAAAACCCTGAACTAACCATTTTTTAAAACCAAGAATTTGTCTTTTACTTTTTTCATCTGGATATCATCTGGACATCATCTGGATAATTACACCACATAGACATTTTTACTTAAAATTATTGTTTTTATTAAAATTAAATAAAAATGAATTTTAGTTCAAAAATGAAAACTTCATCACAGGTGTATTCATTCATTTTCTGTATTTTGAATATTTAGTTTTCTTTCCCTATTCAACAATGAGATGAAATGAAACACAAATTAGTCGAAGTCTCAAATTTCTCAGGTTTTTCTCATAAGGAAAAAACTCTCACATCCCTAAAATTTCTGAAGCAAACAATCTGCAAAACTTATCTTTTTAATTTTTGGTCATTTGGTCAACTATAATAACCTTGGTTTTGATAGGGATTTGAATGGGATGGCATGAGAGAAAAAACACACATAATAAATTGATAAATTGAAACTATTCATAAAATCCTTTATAGTTAGGATAGCAAAATAAACAGCCATAACTGTAAAAAGAAGTGTGAACATATTTCCCATTTCCTTTATTGTCATTTGGTAGAAACTACCAAACATATGCCAACAAGAACAGGTTGTGTGACATGCCCTCATCCTCTAAAATGATTAAAAACAACACAAGACAAAATCATATGACGCAGTTGAAATCAAATACAGATTTGCAACACAAATCAATATAGAATGACTATTATAATAATATTTATTTATATATATATATTTTTTTTTTATTAATTTCTATTTCAGTTTTAGTTATAGATATTTTAGTATCAAGTTGAACTAAATGAAAATTATTAATGTTTTCTTGGCAGCAGGCCAAGTATTAAGTTTTTTTTATTTTTTCAGTTAACATTTATTTCAAGTCAAGTCACCTTTATATATATATAGTGCTTTATACAATACAGATTGTGTCTTACAGTGTTAAACAGGAAAATAGTGTGTTGATGATGCAAGAGAACAATAGTAAACGGTCATTTTTTTCATTTAATTGATTCAATTAATCATTGATTCAAATAGCGAATATTAACAGAAACTACATTAGCAGAAACATCTGAGATGACAACTTCATAAAGTTTTCTGAGCTATGAAAGATCAACAAATTATATATATATATACAGAGGCTGAATATATCTGAATATTTGCACAATAAATGGGCCATTAAGATGTTTTGATAAGTTTTGCATAAATATTATATTTACTATGTATTTGTAAACATTAACATTAATAAACAATCACAAATTAATTCAGACAATTGCTGCAATTATGTAGTTAGGATTGCAAGATTTTGCATGAAATTAAATTGGCCTATACATGTTTGGTTGGACAGTTTTCAGTTGCATTAATATGGTGAATGGATGGATAAATAAATAAATACCATCTAAACAAACAAGAATTTTTATAGTGTTATATGCAGAAATATTTATAGTGTAATATACTGAAGTTACACTACTGTATTGTATTGGCAGTATTTTAACACTGGCTGGTCCTGCTGGTATTTTTGCATAACCCTGTTGGAAAGAGAGAGGTGAAATTTAGTTTTCTTTCCCTATTCAACAATGAGATGAAATGAAACACAAATTAGTCGAAGTCTCAAATTTCTCAGGTTTTTCTCATAAGGAAAAAACTCTCACATCCCTAAAATTTCTGAAGCAAACAATCTGCAAAACTTATCTTTTTAATCTTTTTAGTTTTGGTCAACTATAATAACCTTGGTTTTGATAGGGATTTGAATGGGATGGCATGAGAGAAAAAACACACACAAAAGGATAATAAATTGAAACTATTCATAAAATCCTTTATAGTTAGGATAGCAAAATAAACAGCCATAACTGTAAAAAGAAGTGTGAACATATTTCCCATTTCCTTTATTGTCATTTGGTAGAAACTACCAAACATATGCCAACAAGAACAGGTTGTGTGACATGCCCTCATCCTCTAAAATGATTAAAAACAACACAAGACAAAATCATATGACGCAGTTGAAATCAAATACAGATTTGCAACACAAATCAATATAGAATGACTATTATAATAATATTTATTTATATATATATATATTTTTTATTAATTTCTATTTCAGTTTTAGTTATAGATATTTTAGTATCAAGTTGAACTAAATGAAAATTATTAATGTTTTCTTGGCAGCAGGCCAAGTATTAAGTTTTTTTTATTTTTTCAGTTAACATTTATTTCAAGTCAAGTCACCTTTATATATATATAGTGCTTTATACAATACAGATTGTGTCTTACAGTGTTAAACAGGAAAATAGTGTGTTGATGATGCAAGAGAACAATAGTAAACGGTCATTTTTTTCATTTAATTGATTCAATTAATCATTGATTCAAATAGCGAATATTAACAGAAACTACATTAGCAGAAACATCTGAGATGACAACTTCATAAAGTTTTCTGAGCTATGAAAGATCAACAAATGAGCAATACAATTTTACAATCAATTATAACTCTTTTACATTTTAGAATAAAACCTAAATAATTAAATGACTTACTAACTTGACAATTCACTTTATTGTGAACTAGAAGGACGCAGACAGTTTGTGTAGTTCGTGCTCCACTAGAGGGCAGGTGAAGCTCAGGAAACCGTGTGTGTTTGTGTATGTGAGCGTGTTTGCATGTGTGTGTGTGTGTGTGTGCATCTGATGGCCCTTCTGAGTGTTTGTGTGTATGTAATTATGGCTCTGGTCCCTTGAGGGCCAGCAGAGGGAGCTTGAGAGTACGCCGACACCTGTCTGTGCTTAATCTCAAATCATTCCCAGCCCGGACCTCCGTTCACAAGCACCCTAACCTGCCACGTCTGCAAAAAACCAACACCATCCCTCATAGAGTAACCTTTTCCATAATTCCCTCAGGCTGTGTGTGTGTGTGTGTGTGTGCCGCTCGACGGAGCGTTTAACAGCCTGTGGCATCTCCTGAGGACAAACATCTCGCTTTAGATGGTGACCTTTCACCTTTCGGTGTCGATTCTGACTTGAGCCGCTCGATTCTGTCTGGAAAAGAAAAGAGATGAGATCTTTATGTATCTTTTTAAGATTAGGACCAGGAATTTAGACCAGGCCTAAAGGACAGCAGATCCGACTGCATGGTTTCCCGTTGTTTAGCTGCTGATGCAAACACTCGGCTGTTTACTCGGATATAAAAAAAAAAAACAGCCCACGAAGACTTGAGCCGCTCGATTCTGTCTGGAAAAGAAAAGAGATGAGATCTTTATGTATCTTTTTAAGATTAGGACCAGGAATTTAGACCAGGCCTAAAGGACAGCAGATCCGACTGCATGGTTTCCCGTTGTTTAGCTGCTGATGCAAACGCTCGGCTGTTTACTCGGATATAAAAACACAGCCCAAGTACATTAAAATGGAAGGCAGCGTCGAGGTGACTTTAGCGGCTAATTAAAAACAGATGTGTCCATTTAATATTCTTAATACTTGGAGGGAGAGAGACAATCACTGCAGAAATATCTATTTGCCTCATTAAATTGAGAAGCTTGATCATGATGAGGGATGAAATAATGAATGAAGACAGGCATGTTTACCAGGTTGTTTAAATAGAGTTTGCCAGAAGAGACGAGGAGAACAAAACCTGCTGGCTGTGGGAGTGTTCGCCTCGGCAGAGAGACGCACTGACGCTTATTATGACTGACGCGAGTAAAACCGAGCATGGTGGTGCAAACAGAAAGGACAGGTTTAGATAAATCATACGGCTGTCAACGCAGCGTCAAACGCCTACTCCTTATTTTACCCACAGTGACCATTAATAGACACGGAGAAGTGCGGCAACAGATAGATTCTGCCTTGCAACGTTTACATCACAAAAACAGTCACGTTGCATCAATATCTGAGGCACTGGGTAAAACATTCAAATATACAGATGCTTTATGATGACATCATACGCAAATTCAATAGACAGGACTCTATCTATCTATCTATCGGTCTGTCTTTCTATCTATCTGTGCATGTCCATCCATCCATCCATCTGACGGTCTGTCTATCTATAAATGTCTGTCCATCCATCCATCCATCTTGTCTTTTCATCTCTTACATGACACCTTTGTCTCAGTTTGACAAAGGCCTGAGAGTGAAATTTCAGAATGAATGAGACTAATCGCTAATCTATTATGAGGGATAATTAGTCCAGTAGATAATAGTGACACATATTCATTTCCATGTCTTCCCAGGTGGTCTCCCTCTCTTTCAGACACAAAAGAGCACAGGACTGTTGTGCTTTGTGTCTAAATGAACATTGCAGATGCTAGAATGGTGTCCGGTCACATCTGATTTGATAAATCCAATAGGAATGTTTAAACCACTTTAACACACACACTATTAAGCTCTGAGGACTGAACAGATCATTTTACATAACAAAAACCCACTCCTGGTGTCAGGATGAGCGATCCCAACACCACTACAGTGATAAAACTGTAATCATCAAACTATCACTCACAAAGCATCCCATCCACATCCATCTGTCCGTCCTGTTGTCAGTCGGTGATCCTAAAACACAATGTCTTAAAGGGGTCATATGATGCGATTTCAAGTTTTCCTTTCTCTTTGGAGTGTTACAAGCTGATTGTGCATAGATAAGATCCCTGAAGTTGCAAAGACTAAAGTCTCAAAACCAAAGAGATATTCTTTATCAAAGTTAAGACTCTGCCACGCCCCCCTAAAATGGCTCGTTCTAACATGCCCCCACATATCTACCTCACTATGTGGCAATATTAGCATAATGCGCCCAAATGTTCACGCAAAGAAAGAAGGCGTGGTTTCAGTAACCGCAGTTAGTGTTGAAGCAGCATGTCAGGGAGACGCTGTGTGTTTCTAGGCGAAAGCAAAAGCACTGTATTTGGCCTTCCGAAAGTAGATGCATTAAGATTACTTACAACAGAATAACAATGCATTTTATGGACGACCATTTCATGAATCTAGGAGAGGAGGTCATTCTGACTTTGCTATGACAATCTGGCGCTTCTGAATCAGCTACTGTTTTGTTATTAGTATAAGTGTTTGCTATTGACTGTTCAAATGCGGAGTTTTGTGCATTGTGTGTGTGTGTGTGCGAGAGAGCGAGAGAGAGAGAGAGAGACAAAGTCACATCACAGTAGAGTCAGCTGTCTTAACCGCGGCTTGTGTACGGCATCATTACTGTGTCTGTCATGCCACTCTGTTCCCCTTTCGGGTTTGAACTGATGGTAAAACTAATGACATTATTTACTGTCTTTACATTTATTTTGAAAGATGAAGCTCGCGATTATGATAAGGGGCGTTACATTTCCGACGAGTGCTTGCGGTGTTCGGCCAATCACAATGCACTGGGTCAGCTGGCCAATCAGAGCAGACTGAGCTTGTCGGAAGGAGGGACTTTG